>NW_026684190.1:0-4000 GCF_030247195.1 Topomyia yanbarensis | reverse complement strand
ATAGAGATAGAGATAGAGATAGAGATAGAGATAGAGATAGAGATAGAGATAGAGATAGAGATAGAGATAGAGATAGAGATAGAGATAGAGATAGAGATAGAGATAGAGATAGAGATAGAGATAGAGATAGAGATAGAGATAGAGATAGAGATAGAGATAGAGATAGAGATAGAGATAGAGATAGAGATAGAGATAGAGATAGAGATAGAGATAGAGATAGAGATAGAGATAGAGATAGAGATAGAGATAGAGATAGAGATAGAGATAGAGATAGAGATAGAGATAGAGATAGAGATAGAGATAGAGATAGAGATAGAGATAGAGATAGAGATAGAGATAGAGATAGAGATAGAGATAGAGATAGAGATAGAGATAGAGATAGAGATAGAGATAGAGATAGAGATAGAGATAGAGATAGAGATAGAGATAGAGATAGAGATAGAGATAGAGATAGAGATAGAGATAGAGATAGAGATAGAGATAGAGATAGAGATAGAGATAGAGATAGAGATAGAGATAGAGATAGAGATAGAGATAGAGATAGAGATAGAGATAGAGATAGAGATAGAGATAGAGATAGAGATAGAGATAGAGATAGAGATAGAGATAGAGATAGAGATAGAGATAGAGATAGAGATAGAGATAGAGATAGAGATAGAGATAGAGATAGAGATAGAGATAGAGATAGAGATAGAGATAGAGATAGAGATAGAGATAGAGATAGAGATAGAGATAGAGATAGAGATAGAGATAGAGATAGAGATAGAGATAGAGATAGAGATAGAGATAGAGATAGAGATAGAGATAGAGATAGAGATAGAGATAGAGATAGAGATAGAGATAGAGATAGAGATAGAGATAGAGATAGAGATAGAGATAGAGATAGAGATAGAGATAGAGATAGAGATAGAGATAGAGATAGAGATAGAGATAGAGATAGAGATAGAGATAGAGATAGAGATAGAGATAGAGATAGAGATAGAGATAGAGATAGAGATAGAGATAGAGATAGAGATAGAGATAGAGATAGAGATAGAGATAGAGATAGAGATAGAGATAGAGATAGAGATAGAGATAGAGATAGAGATAGAGATAGAGATAGAGATAGAGATAGAGATAGAGATAGAGATAGAGATAGAGATAGAGATAGAGATAGAGATAGAGATAGAGATAGAGATAGAGATAGAGATAGAGATAGAGATAGAGATAGAGATAGAGATAGAGATAGAGATAGAGATAGAGATAGAGATAGAGATAGAGATAGAGATAGAGATAGAGATAGAGATAGAGATAGAGATAGAGATAGAGATAGAGATAGAGATAGAGATAGAGATAGAGATAGAGATAGAGATAGAGATAGAGATAGAGATAGAGATAGAGATAGAGATAGAGATAGAGATAGAGATAGAGATAGAGATAGAGATAGAGATAGAGATAGAGATAGAGATAGAGATAGAGATAGAGATAGAGATAGAGATAGAGATAGAGATAGAGATAGAGATAGAGATAGAGATAGAGATAGAGATAGAGATAGAGATAGAGATAGAGATAGAGATAGAGATAGAGATAGAGATAGAGATAGAGATAGAGATAGAGATAGAGATAGAGATAGAGATAGAGATAGAGATAGAGATAGAGATAGAGATAGAGATAGAGATAGAGATAGAGATAGAGATAGAGATAGAGATAGAGATAGAGATAGAGATAGAGATAGAGATAGAGATAGAGATAGAGATAGAGATAGAGATAGAGATAGAGATAGAGATAGAGATAGAGATAGAGATAGAGATAGAGATAGAGATAGAGATAGAGATAGAGATAGAGATAGAGATAGAGATAGAGATAGAGATAGAGATAGAGATAGAGATAGAGATAGAGATAGAGATAGAGATAGAGATAGAGATAGAGATAGAGATAGAGATAGAGATAGAGATAGAGATAGAGATAGAGATAGAGATAGAGATAGAGATAGAGATAGAGATAGAGATAGAGATAGAGATAGAGATAGAGATAGAGATAGAGATAGAGATAGAGATAGAGATAGAGATAGAGATAGAGATAGAGATAGAGATAGAGATAGAGATAGAGATAGAGATAGAGATAGAGATAGAGATAGAGATAGAGATAGAGATAGAGATAGAGATAGAGATAGAGATAGAGATAGAGATAGAGATAGAGATAGAGATAGAGATAGAGATAGAGATAGAGATAGAGATAGAGATAGAGATAGAGATAGAGATAGAGATAGAGATAGAGATAGAGATAGAGATAGAGATAGAGATAGAGATAGAGATAGAGATAGAGATAGAGATAGAGATAGAGATAGAGATAGAGATAGAGATAGAGATAGAGATAGAGATAGAGATAGAGATAGAGATAGAGATAGAGATAGAGATAGAGATAGAGATAGAGATAGAGATAGAGATAGAGATAGAGATAGAGATAGAGATAGAGATAGAGATAGAGATAGAGATAGAGATAGAGATAGAGATAGAGATAGAGATAGAGATAGAGATAGAGATAGAGATAGAGATAGAGATAGAGATAGAGATAGAGATAGAGATAGAGATAGAGATAGAGATAGAGATAGAGATAGAGATAGAGATAGAGATAGAGATAGAGATAGAGATAGAGATAGAGATAGAGATAGAGATAGAGATAGAGATAGAGATAGAGATAGAGATAGAGATAGAGATAGAGATAGAGATAGAGATAGAGATAGAGATAGAGATAGAGATAGAGATAGAGATAGAGATAGAGATAGAGATAGAGATAGAGATAGAGATAGAGATAGAGATAGAGATAGAGATAGAGATAGAGATAGAGATAGAGATAGAGATAGAGATAGAGATAGAGATAGAGATAGAGATAGAGATAGAGATAGAGATAGAGATAGAGATAGAGATAGAGATAGAGATAGAGATAGAGATAGAGATAGAGATAGAGATAGAGATAGAGATAGAGATAGAGATAGAGATAGAGATAGAGATAGAGATAGAGATAGAGATAGAGATAGAGATAGAGATAGAGATAGAGATAGAGATAGAGATAGAGATAGAGATAGAGATAGAGATAGAGATAGAGATAGAGATAGAGATAGAGATAGAGATAGAGATAGAGATAGAGATAGAGATAGAGATAGAGATAGAGATAGAGATAGAGATAGAGATAGAGATAGAGATAGAGATAGAGATAGAGATAGAGATAGAGATAGAGATAGAGATAGAGATAGAGATAGAGATAGAGATAGAGATAGAGATAGAGATAGAGATAGAGATAGAGATAGAGATAGAGATAGAGATAGAGATAGAGATAGAGATAGAGATAGAGATAGAGATAGAGATAGAGATAGAGATAGAGATAGAGATAGAGATAGAGATAGAGATAGAGATAGAGATAGAGATAGAGATAGAGATAGAGATAGAGATAGAGATAGATATATAGAGATAGAGATAGATATATAGAGATAGAGATAGAGATAGAGATAGAGATAGAGATAGAGATAGAGATAGAGATAGAGATAGAGATAGAGATAGAGATAGAGATAGAGATAGAGATAGAGATAGAGATAGAGATAGAGATAGAGATAGAGATAGAGATAGAGATAGAGATAGAGATAGAGATAGAGATAGAGATAGAGATAGAGATAGAGATAGAGATAGAGATAGAGATAGAGATAGAGATAGAGATAGAGATAGAGATAGAGATAGAGATAGAGATAGAGATAGAGATAGAGATAGAGATAGAGATAGAGATAGAGATAGAGATAGAGATAAAGATAGAGATAGAGATAGAGATAGAGATAGAGATAGAGATAGAGATAGAGATAGAGATAGAGATAGAGATAGAGATAGAGATAGAGATAGAGATAGAGATAGAGATAGAGATAGAGATAGAGATAGAGATAGAGATAGAGATAGAGATAGAGATGGAGATAGAGATAGAGATAGAGATAGAGATAGAGATAGAGATAGAGATAGAGATAGAGATAGAGATAGAG
>NW_026684189.1:0-4000 GCF_030247195.1 Topomyia yanbarensis | reverse complement strand
CTAGTAACGCCCTAGCGTGGTGACTCCTACCCAAATTGTCTCTTATTTTCAACATAACCATAAGCAAGAATACGTGCGATCTTGAATACCACGCCATATTTGAAGAAATTGCTGCCACCGAACTAGAAACCGATTCACCAGAGGTCGACGCAACAGTGGTAGCAAACGGGTCGGGTGTGCTGTCATTTTGATTGGCTGTCGAGGCTGCACCTACGCCAGATCCAGGAAATCCAGGATGAAGAAGGGTGTGATGTTTTTTGGAACAGGTCCGACAGCGATATTTGGAGGGGCAATCCCGAGCCAGATGATTTCGTCCTAAACAATTACTGCAAAGTCGCTTCGAATTAGTTAACTGCAGCCGCTCATCGACAGGCAGATCGTTGAAGGTAGAACATCGTGACAGAAAATGTTGCTCACTGCACGCCAAGCAGTTTGGACCAGCCGTTTCAGTCGCCGTGTTGACCGAAAGCTTCATCGGATGAACCTTGCCATAGCTAGCCGAAGGCGCACTACTCGAACTTGGGATTCGCTGATCCACCAATACTGCATCCAAAACTCGAGTTTGCGTTTTAAGAAAGTCAATTAACATCCTGAAGGAGGGCTCATCGTTCTGCGACACATGCTCTTCCCACTGCATTTGAGTACTGTCACTAAGCTTCGAGACCATCAAGTGTGTCAACATGGCTCCCCAACCACTCGTTGCTTCCCCTAACTGGTCCAAAATCTGCGTATTTCGCTCAAAGCAGTCGATCAAATCGTGCAATCCCGCCGCAGATGCTTTCTTTATCTTTGGATACTCGAAAAGCGCATTTAGGTGACGCTTCTTCAGTAAATAACGGTTGGAGAACCTCGAAACCAAGCCTTCCCAAGCGACCCTATAGTTGTTTATGACTCGACAATAGATTTCACGAATTTTTCTCGCTGGGAAGATCTACTGAAAAGGTTAGCCTATGTGTATCACTTCGTTCATTGTTGTCAAAAGCGAAGAAGAAAGTCAACGGGATGTAGAATTGTTATATTAGAACAACGAGACTTCGAAGCCGCTGAAGCAAGTGTGTGGCGATCAGTTCAAAGACAGGCGTTTGCCTACGAAATCGATGTCATTCGCAAGAACTCCGAGTTATCAGAGGAGAACAAGAAGTCATTGAAAAGAAGCAGTGAAATCGGAAAATTGTCGGCATATTTGGACGATAAAGGGGTACTGCGAATGCAAAGTCGAATCAACACCGATGTGGCCTATTACTCTTTCGATTTCGTGAATCCAGTGATAGTTCCTAGAAAAACACACGTCACCAATCTGCTGATACACAAATACCATCAACGTTACGGACATGCCAATGTAGAAACCGTCGTCAACGAGTTGCGTCAACGATATTACATACCCAAAAATCGTTGCATGGTGAAGAATGTAGTGAAGCAATGCGTGTGGTGTAAAGTCTACCGAGCTAAACCAATCGCGCCCAGGATGGCTATGTTACCGCACCCGAGAGTTAGGCCGTACGTAAGACCATTCACATTTACGGGTCTAGATTATTTTGGACCATTGACCGTGAAGCGAGGACGAACTATTGAAAAACGGTGGGTGGCACTTTTCACATGCTTAACTATACGCGCTGTGCATGTAGAGGTAGTCCACTCACTGTCGGCAGATTCCTGTAAAATGGCAATTCGCCGATTCGTTGCACGGAGAGGCGCTCCTCAGCAAATATACAGCGATAACGGGACCAATTTTCGAGGGGCAGCTCGCGAACTTGCAGTCGAAGTCAAGACTATCAATCGAAAATTAGCGTCCACGTTCACCAATGCAGAAACTGAGTGGGTTTTTAATCCTCCTTCTGCTCCACACATGGGCGGTGTGTGGAAGCGGAAGGTGCGTTCAATCAAAGATGCATTTAAATCCCTTCACCATGCTCGTCACCTGAACGATGAGGAACTGATGACCTTTATGGCAGAAGCGGAAATAATTGTCAATTCCCATCCTCTGACATTCATACCCTTGGAGCATTCATCTGACGAGGCCATAACACCGAACAATTTCATTCTCATGAGTTCGAGCGGCGCTAACACCACTTCAAGAATATCGGTGAATGAGGACTTTCCATTGAGAGTCAATTGGAAGATGATGCAACAGCTTTTAAACCAATTTTGGAAGCGGTGGATTCAAGGTTACCTCCCAACCATAGCTCGCAGGACCAAGTGGTTTAGCGACGTTCGTCCGCTTCAAAATGGAGATCCAGTGGTCATTGTAGATGAGACGGTCCGTAACGGATGGTTACGAGGTCGAATCACTAAAATCTACCCCGCGAAGGACGGTCAGGTGAGGAAGGTTGACGTCCAAACGTCGTCTGGAGTACTTCAAAGACCAACGATCAAAGTAGCCTTGCTGGACATGATTGAGAGTAAGCACATTCAAGATGAAGGTATTACGGGTCAGGGTGTTGCGAAATGCGGGTATTAGGCTCTTTTGATCGGTTCTTCTTGAGTCGGCGCCGAAGACTATTGAAGCGGCGCATTAGTTAATGTCACCCTGGCATATGACATTCGCAGTGACTGTGCATATGATACCAGCTAGGCTATAATAGAGCTACATTTCGCAGGAGATAATACCATCTGAGCGGAATATTTAAGGTTTGTTAATCTACCTAAAATTACCTAAGATTACATTGTTTAAAATATCTACCTAACTAACCTAATGAATTACTATACCTACTTATTACTAGCCTTATTGAACTATTGTCTACCATCTACAGAGCTAGGAAACCTAACCTAGTTAAATTGAAACCTCATTGGATTAATTGAAGAGTTAGGAAACTAATTTGTAAGTAATTGTTGAATTATAATAGATACAGAATAAAGTAATCTATGATTTGCAGTCGAGTTGCGGAAAACCGAACTTCGGAAAGTTTTTATAACAATCTCCTTTGATAATAGTTCGATTTCAACATTCTATAGCTCGTTCGAAAGGTATTCGTATAGCCTTCCTAAAATTATTGTTTAGTTACGTTTTCAATTTCGGCAGAAAATTTCAAAAAACTGCAAAAAAACGTGATTTTTGCACCTTCAAACATTCATATCTTGGAAACTAAACATCAGAATCAAAAACCATTTAATAGCGTTCTGTCTGGGAAATATGCCTTTCATTTAAAATTGGTTTGGATGAGATCGGTTCAGCCATTGCTGAGAAACACGAATGAGAGTTTGTCCGTTACATACACAAACAGACACACACACAGACATTGTCCCAAATCGTCGAGCTGAGTCGATTGGTTTACAAGACTCTTGAAAGTTTGAGCGAATTCTATACATTTCTTTTCTAAGAAATGTAAAAATTCAGGAACCCCTCCTTACTCCCCCCATACTATAACAACAATATTATTAACCCAAAAGTTTGACTAAGTGAAGTTCTAAGATGTCACAAAGTTTAAATTTTTAGCTATGGATAAAACATAAGAATTTCGTTAATTGAAACCTAAAAAGGTAGCCGGGTACCGTGTCGGACACATAACGGTTAAATTGGGTGTAAACCAGAACGCGGAAGACCAAAATTCACATCTGATATTCGAAATCAACCGAAGCCAAACTCAAATTAAACAAACAAACTTTATGGATGCCTAAGAACCTGCTCCAAATTTAGAATATTTGTATTCGAATTTCGACTAAAAAGTTGACTTAAAATAGAAAAGCTTTGCATTTAGAACTGATATTAATGGTAGAAACTAACAGATAATAGTGCTTAATTCAGTAAAAGCTATGGTTCAGATGATGAAGAATGCGTCTCCGCTAAAACTTCAAGCAAATCGACTTTAGAGCCGCTTAGCTCACCAAATTCGTATTGTGAGACAGAATCTGTCATGACTCTTATTCGAAATTAATTTTAGTGGTTTTTTTCAGAAATCTTGAAGCAACATAATTTGAATCAGATTTTTTTTGCCAGATTCAAAGCACAAATAAAAACCCCGTAAATAATTCCAGTCATGCCTCAGCAACTGTGCTAATAGCT
>NW_026684188.1:0-4000 GCF_030247195.1 Topomyia yanbarensis | reverse complement strand
TCCTAGCAATAAACAACCAACACATGTTCTAAGTTCGAAAATAGAACTTTTATTGTGATTATTATTCTTCTTTTATTTTGATAATTATTCTTGATTAGTTTGAAAGATTTACTTTCGACCTAACAGTAGGCTCTAATTGTGTTTTTGCTAAGAGCGGAACACTCTTTCTACTTCTAATGATATTTTTTTGTGTACGTAAGTATACACTCATCCACCAGCCAATGACGAGCTGACATTTCTGCTAATTGACCTAACTAATTTTTTCGTTTATATGATGTTAATTGACCCAACTGGGTAACTAATCTCTAGGGTGGGCTGCGTGGGGCATGCGCATTGTTATGTCTGAGTGAAACGATGGTTGTTGTAGCGTGTATGAGAATTGACACTTTCTGCGAAGGATCGAAAATCTATTAACAAGCCGCCATATCAGCACGAAAAACGAATGTTTATTGCCATACTGATTTGCTTTGAGTCCATTAAATCAAGTTCATAATAATTGTTTTCATTTCAGTGATTACTTTCATATTCTTTTGTGTACTTGGAATTCATTTCTTCGCCCATGCTTATCTTTTAAACCAGGTTTTAACGGTGCACTAAACCTGATCTAAAAGTTTTGCTAGAATGAAAAAACCATCTGATAATCAAAATTTAGTAGGGGAACCGGGGGCAAGTCCAACACCGTGGATAAGCCCGACACCCCACGACTTTTCCCAGATATCAAATTTTAAATCATACAATAATAACAGGATATCATTGGTACGATTATTTTGAGCATTTCGAGACTCATAGGTGCCATATAGATTCATCCAACGTCACAAAATAAACAAAACATGCGAAAGCTAAGTTGATGCTATTTTATTATTTTTATGTTATGTTATTTGTAGTTGAAACATTTTATGGTTTTAACAGCACAAAAGCTTTGAAAATCACCAGTATTTTTGCCGCACATTCTAATCTACTCTCCATATCATTATTAATCTGCGTTGCACTGTTGGGGTAAGATCGACACGTTGTATAGATGGTTGAGTTAATTTTTGATTCAATGCGAATGACTGGGAGCTGTTTATGGTATTCAATTACACTATTATAACATCATGTTAATATTTGAAAATCACGGAAACTTTGGTATTTGCATTTATTCCTTGTCTCAAGTCGACAAAACAATTAAAAATCAAATTGAGCGCGATTCATAGTTTTATTATAAATCGAAAGGAAAAAGGATAATCTAATATGAGATTCTAAAATGATATTGAAGAACAATTTCCATCGACTGCCGGATTGTTGATCAACAGAGTTCCGAAAAATCATAACACGAACCGCATAGCTTACTATAAAGCTTATGTTGCTTCTAAGTGAATGAATCTTAGTAACAGGGGATATATTCTTCTTGCAGAATAGATCGAACTCCTTAGAAAGGCTTCACAAGCGATAATAAAGCTTGAAGAGATTAAGGGGGAAATTTTTTACCATAATACAAACCAAGTGTTGAACATTACTTATTCACACCACACATTCGTATGCTCTTCCTCTTGCTAAGCAATGAAATCCCAGAAACCATGCATTTGCATCACATATACTCATATACACATAATTACACTTTATCACACATACACAACACATTTTTAATGAAAAAAATGGACAAAAAGAAAGCTAACAAGGGTGTCGCTCTTGCCACTTCGTGGTGTCGGTCTTACCCGCAGCCTTTTTAAAATGTGATTTTTCCCCATTTTTGAGCAACCAATAATTTTTAATGAATCCAATTTTTTGAAACGCTAAAAAATTATATCTTGTTAAGAACTATCTAAACAAGGAATATGCACAGAATATACAATTTTTGGAGCTTTGTGGTATTTTAGAAAAATGATTGCGCTTAAGGTGTCTGACTTGCCCCCGGTTTCCCTAAATAATGGATTAGTTCACGTCGTATAGTCGGACTATACACAATGTTCCTAAATTTATGAATACGATTACGATCAGTTTAGCACTACCAAGGGGAAACTGGGCCGTATATCCACTACTCGATCACCGATGTTATGTAACATTCGATTCGGAAAATGATGACATCTGTACTGCTCATAAAAGCATAAAAGCAGTCCCCTATGACTTCTTATTATTTTCCAAAAAAGTGAAACAATCTAGTTTTAAACACATACTTCCAAAATTATTGCAAAAATGGATGATTGATCTGAAGAAGTCGGAAAAATAGTAACTTTCGTTCGTCCCATACGAAAAATAAAAGCATGCCAGTCCCATCGATATATTAAGTGGATACAGCATTCCATAAATAAATTGAAGTGACTATTCTATTGAAAAAGAACCTATTCTATTGAAATACCCTGTGACTCTATGAATCTTACATAAAATTAAACAATTTTTCCTTAAAAAATAGTTTTTACCAAAATTGCTCTCCACTAAGATCTTCTTCGACAAGGATCGTCTGCATGATCGGTTGTTTTTGCTGCGCGTCATGCCTGCAGTATTGCACTAATTACAGCCAAATGGGTCTTTGTAACGATATTTCTTTCTCTCTTGAAGGGCTGCCAAATATACCTGCAAAAGACAGCTCTACCACAAATCCGAAGCAAACAGCACCTGGTCTTGGATAATTGAGAAGCAACAAAGAGTTTTCAACGCTTCCAAAAACACCATAAATCTCATGTGGCATGTCAACCAGAAATCCAACTTATTTAACTTAGTACAGGATGGGTTGGACCTAGGTTGGGAATCGGCAACTTTGTGATACAGTAATGATCCGTTTTTATCAACCAACCGAAAAATTTTGGTTGATAAAACGGGGAAGTTGATAAAATTAGGATTTTTTTTAAACTTCATTTATCCATCCTACATAATTAGAAGCAACCTGAAAATTATTTCAAGTCGTTAGTTTGTAGAAAAATTAAACCTAATGCCCTATCAGTGCAAAAAATCGTATTTAACCGAACTGTCCGACAGTTGTCTAATCCAACTTCCAACCATAGGAGCGATCTTAAATTTTGCATATAGACTCATTATGAATGACAATGTGCTCTGTCAATGAAATTTAACAGCTTATCTCCCAAAAAGCGCAATGCAGAAATTATTCTTTGTTTATTTATTAATTAGACACCGAGCGTTGGTAGTTTACTGCCATTCTGTGTACATTTTCCAAAACTGACAACTAAGAAAAACGCGATCGAAGATGAAAATTAAATTAGCGATCTGGAAAGAAAGGATGGATCAAACAAAGCTTTACAGTCTAAAATGCGCTCATATTCAACGTTTCTAACTAGTGTAATTAGTCCAGTTTTCCATTAGAAAAATTCAATTTACGGAAGATTTTACGAAAAATGCTCGGTGGGATTATCTGATAGAAATCGGTCCATCCACACCAATGATGTTGTTTATTCATTTTGTTTGCGAAAGTGTGCATTGAGAGCTTTCTTGTTAAGCGGGCGACTTCAAGCTTTACTAAAATCGGAAATGGATGAGCTCATCATTTTTTAAGTTTTTGGAAGCGACGACAGTGATGAAGCTGACGATTCCTTATATCACGAGGGGGAACAAATAAATGAATCCTTGAGAGAATGTCGGGAAAGTCAATATTGTTCGACAACATATCGAAAATGAACATTCTTTGCAAGAACGTGCGGCGAGACTCCAGCGTTGGCAAATCTAGCAACATGCATCTATTATTATACGGCGGAAGACGGATAGGGTCGTTCCAAGGCAACTTTCTGAGAGCAAATAGATCAAAACTTCTCTGAACGCGCTCCAGTCGGCTACTTTGAATGGCGCCCATACTTGTACGGCATACTCCAAAGTGCTCCGGACCAGTGCGCAGTATAAAGATTTCAGTGCGAAGAAATCCACAAAATCGACAGCGTTACGTTTTAGAAAACCCAATGTTGCAAAAGCCTTCGCCGTTGTTGCAGTGATGTGGTCGGCGAAACGTAGTTTTCTGTCGAATAACAGAGTATATTCGCAACGCATTATATTTGCCGAGCGTCCGAAACTTATCATC
>NW_026684187.1:0-4000 GCF_030247195.1 Topomyia yanbarensis | reverse complement strand
CGATCGCTACACTACCAGCAGTAGCTGCGATTTGTGCAATTAATCCAAGTGCCTGGTTGGAGGCTACCATTGGTGCAGCCACAGCCGAGTGTGACGCAGGCTGGACCATCGGCTAACTTGATTCTGGCGAGGTGGAGCGGCTGCAAATGGTGCGGACCTATGAAGCGATGTATATAATTTTTAGGACATCTGCAATGCAATTACCAGTGATCTTCAAAATGTTTCGTGGCTAACGTTGTAATTCAGCAAAAAAACAAAAGTTGAATTGATCGCAACAAATAAAATCGCTTTCGTCAACGAATCGTGGACAAGAAAAGTCCAAATGCCAAATTTAACGGAACATTGTCTAATCACGTCAAATAAAAATGAAAGCCTAGCGAGCTTGTTAATACAAGATATTCGCATTTAAAAGTGAACCAAATCAAGTTTCTCATACTGCGGTCGAATAAAAAAAATTCCAAGTCTATGTAAACAAGCTCTGCGAACTGTCAAAAAAGTGAGGTTAAACATTTTCATCCAATGTTCTACAGCGAGAGGTTCATTTTAGTTTGTTTACATTGCTAATGAATTTTGTACTGCGATTCACCACTTCATTTACCGCGTTGCCAAGAACTTAAGTGAAAATATTCAAAGCAGTGCTGCCCAAACGCACATTTTAAGTCCCACCATTCTTGCTGAGGTGAAAAAAATATTCAACATTCTTGCATATTTCAAATTTTAAAAAATCATTAAAAAATAATGATAGCTCCTAAAAATCTCATTTTTACGGAAATGTTCTTATAAATGTGTAATCTTTCGATTAAAAATAAGAAAAACAGGTGTTAGGTCAGACGAGAAAGGTCTATTGCAATGCAAACTCATTTATTTTTCTCCTCAGTTAGATATATAACATAGCTAATATTGCATTGGCATGCTAAACTAAATCAAATTTTGATTCCATTAATTCTCATCAGCTTAATCAGAACTCTTTTTCTTACGGGACATCACGCTTGACTAGGTGTTTGCGTATCTCCGTCTTTGGCGCCAGCACAAATTCGTTAGCGTTAGCTTAGCCATAGCACTAAGTTAGTGCTGGATTCTGATGAGACAAAGTCGATACGCAAACTCTATAACTAATTTGTTCACAGGTTGTTTACTATTCACTCGAAAAAGTGATTCTACCCAATTTCCTCCTTAGTGGAGAAAGGTTGGTTTCCACCCAAAAGGGAGAAATATAGCATTGTGTTGATTGTAGACGACACAGCGAAGGCACGCACAGGATGCCCAAAAACAGTTTTTTCATTAAAATATTTTAAAAACATATTTGTTCCGCTAGGCTCACGCCATGAGCTGTGTGAAATAAACTAATTATAAAACACATCGTAATATCCAAATCACATCGATCCACTTGTCAAAATCACTCCCATAAGCCGAAAACCTGTAACTGCACCCTAAACTTGCAGCCACCCGGCGTAATCCTTACCGTGGTAACTTCTTCTCTTTATCAGTTAGGTAGGTAGGTAGTAGGTAGATTGGACTGTCCTGGAAAGCAGTTCCCGGTTGAGTAGCCAATGCAAACGGATTGCAACACCGAAACTGAATTTCTCACTCTCGCAAGCAAGGAAAAAGGGGTGCGAAGATTGGACTCCTCCTTCCGACGGTGCGCAGGCTGAAAACCACATCAGGCTACAACCGAAGAAAGCGCATGAAAAATGCCATAAATTCACACAAGAAGAATTATAACTACTTTCCTCCACACCCCAATGGCTCTGCGGCTGTGGCTGTAGCTCTCCGGTTGATGGCGATTGGCGACTGCGCGAGGTTACCTCGCGCCAAATCTCGTTTCGCTGAGAAATGGCAGGCAGACTCCAGCAGCAGCCAGTAATGATAACAATAACAATAATAATAAGTGGGTAAATATTCTTATGATGTCGAATTTTTGGCTTTGGCTGTGATTTATGGCTGTCGATAATTTTTCCGGTCAGATGAATTTTATATTTTAATATCATAAGTTATAATACAATTCTGTTCATTCGATATCTTGAAGTGAAATTTCGACTGCCAACATTCTAATCCGTGCTTTATTACATTTTTTGCATCTTACTGTTGTGTTTCCTTTACCACATGTCCTTAGTTCAGTTCGGTTTTGAATACAATATGAACTGTTTCTATAGACATGTTTTAAATCAATTTCTACGATCGACTCGGGGTAGGAATTGAATAAGATATTGGGTGAAACGATAGCGATCAGCTGATTTCTTTTCTATATCTTTTCTGATTGTACTCGATATTACTGGCAAACAGCGATGCCAGATTTAAAGCAAATATTTTAAAACTCGTGGGTGTATCCAAAATGTTTAAAACACGACCTTCAATCAGTGGTGTACAATATAAGAAGATATTCTGTGTGGAATGACTCATAATGAAAAAGTTGAGATAGAAAATTAACAAACCGGGAAACCAGTGTAACCATATCCTATTGATTTCTTAAAATTAAAAAGTGTGTGTAAAAGTCCTCAATGAAAATATAAAATCTGTCAAAAACCTGTGTCATCAACAAGTCAGCAAAAATTAAAAGTCTGCCTATTTACAGAAATATCGAATCTTAATATTTGCTGTGAACGCGCGGAAGCTCGTTGTTAAAATCCCTTCCAGATGTATCGCTCGGGTGGCACGCTTTCAACTCATGGAACATTTCCAGTCGTCATTTTCATGCAGATTTTTTTCCGTTTTCGATTCAGCCTAACACGAAACGCAATCATTTATAGTATATAAATAATAACCGACAGTCGGCGATCAATAAAGATGTCATCTTGGATTTTGTTTCGCTCGCGTTGCTAAAATATTTGCCCGATGGTTGGACAACGGTCAGAGCTGCGATCACGATGACCAGTGTTGCCACATCGACAAATTGATCGGGTACAGTTTCTAATATTAAAGTTATAAGTGATTTTGTTTTGAGCAAAAATGCAATATTTCAATTTTGAGACTGAAACAAAAATAAGAAATAGAAACGACAGCACCCTTTTTAGCTGCCAGCCTGTGAATCTGTTCATGATATCATTAACCTCACTAGCCGAGGTGACTGTAAGAATAGGGCCCCACATGTTCCTACACGAGCTCTTCTCCAGGCGAATCATTCCAGTTATGAGAAATGACTCACGAATAACACGCTTTTCCACGTTTGATCGGAATCGCCAGCAGGATTTACGTCAACTGTATAGCCTTTAACCGGTGCTGTCGGTTGCATTATCCAGCACTCGAGTACTCGGCGATTCGATCTGTAGATGTCGTTGATGAAACCCCAGTAAATACCAACCTATCTGCAGCTGCAGTTCAACGCTCGGTTCGTTTTTCTTTTATTTTCGCAACAAAGTCGCAAAATTTAAACACCGCACCGGCAAATGTACAGTGGCGTGGCACGTTTTACCGCACGCTCATTCGCACTCACTCATTCAAATTGACACTTTTGGAAAACTTTTCCTTCCTACTCCACCTTCTCTGCTGCCAGCGAAAAAGAGGTTGGCAAACATCGTAAAGTTGATGCCAGCGCTGGTGGTGGTAACAGCGATCGTGCCTCGCATCTAATGGGAAAAAACGATCAACACTTTAATTGAAACTGAAATCTAATTCATTTTTCGCATGTTCTCTTCGTTTCCAATGTGGCGGGGCTTTTCATCGATGCCGTTTTGTGGACCAGACAAGAGCTCATCGTTGAAGGTTCGTGTATCTCAAGTAACCAATTGAGCATTAAAACGTAAATTAGTTAGGGAATTTTCGTTTCGACTTTGTCTCATCAGAATCCAACAGGAACTTAGTGACAGGACTAAACTAGCGCCGGATTGACGCTAGCTCCAAAAAACAGAGACACTATTTGGGTTCCTGAGCAAACCCCGTCAAGTCAAGCGTTATGCCCCGAAAGAACGTAGCCTAATATCTGTTTTAGCTTGATAGCCTAATATCGGAACTACTCTTTAGTAAGCTTCAATTGGCTGTAATTTTCCGCAATGGTCTAACAATG
>NW_026684186.1:0-4000 GCF_030247195.1 Topomyia yanbarensis | reverse complement strand
ACCAAGCAAAGTTGTTGATGCCAATTTATATGCATTCCATTGATCGTATAGGCCGAGTAATTAATGAAGTAGTAAAGCACCCTCCCTAGTATGGTGAAAATAGGTACTTTACCCTATGCAGAAATGGGAAAATAATGCTTGTTTAAATATTTTTCTACGAGGATAAGTTATCACTTTTTGATATTGACGGAAAAAGGTCATCCAAACATGCAATGGCATTTATACGGGAAGTGAGAAATGTTTCGAAAAAACCCGACCCAACAAGTACCCTGAATAAATATTTTTTAATGTACCCAACCTGACCCACACCCGGTGATAACAAAACCCGAACCCGACCCGATTCCTACGGGTACGGGCTCGGATCGGGTAAAATTACCCGTAACTGCTCATCTCTACCGTACTGCGCGACGTCTGACTGTGGACATATGGAATAAAGAGAACGGAAACTGTACATGCTGGTAAAAACTTGCAGGAAAGCTTCCGTGTTTTGCTTTCGCTATGGTAAAGCTCACCGAAATGAACCGACAGTGGCGGGAGCCGCCTAGCGTTGAATAGTACAAACGTGGAAGTATTTCGTTGAAACGTTTCATCAGCATTTGTCTATCCATTCTTTTGCTTTGTGTGATGGCGGAAAGTTTTAGCGTGTGAAACGATGTGTGTTGGGTGGTAATTCATGTGAGATATCTTTATCTGATATGAATAATATCAATTTAATTTCAACTTTCAAAATTTGCTAATAGAATACCTTTGTAAATTATCCCGTGTTTGGCTTATTTCTCTATTACAACAATTTCAGTGCAAAAAGCCTGCGCATTTGGTACGAAAACAATCTAGTTTATTCGAAGAATTTACTCATCTAAATTTTAGCGTATTAACGTACAGTTTTCGTGTTTCTCGACTCCTCGGAATCCAATATTGCACGGAAAAATAAAACAACTCGCAGAATAAGTGCTTTTAACTTAAATTTAGGTAGTTTTAACAAAGTGAGATTCGTCTCAGTCGGGGTCTTCCATGGAATAAGGTACTTTTGTTTGAAGTTTACTCAAAATTGGGTAGATTCAACTTAAATTTAAGTATATTTAACTGAAGGTTGAGTATATAAAACCTTTCAATGAGTTGTGATTTTTGCCGTGGTTAAAGGAAAACTACCTTCAACACGGTTTACCTTATTTTACCTTATTCCGCGATACCCCGAGATTGAGTCAAAAGAGCTTAACTTTTGGTAGATTTTCGTATCCGTGTAGAGAAAAAATGGTTGGGACATAACCGGAGTGAAGGTGAAGTTTTATTAGCCTTTTTATTCGAATGCAATAATTTTTATTATCTTCTGAAAGGTTCTCTTCTATGGGAACATTCTAATATTTTCTATACAATCTTATATAAAAGTGGCATTTGTCGTCAATAGAATCATGATTTTGGAAACATTGCTCAGGGACTATTCATAAAGTACGTAACACGTTTAGTTTGGGGGGAGGGGTACAACAAGTTGTGACATATTTGGGAAGGGGAGTAAGCTGGACCGTTACGTAACATGTTTTTACTGAACAAAAAAAAATATTTCGAAGAATTTGTTACATAATAGGGGAGAGAGGGATAGGGACCATCCATAAATGACGTAGCATTATATGGTGGAGGGGGGAGTTTTGTATTTTGTGATGATGTGTGACGACAGGGGGCAGGGGGTCATGTCATGCTACGTAGCTTTTTTAAAGGGGAATAGGGGTTGACCTGATGTCACGACAATCTTACCCGTTTCATCTAACTAACATCGTTTTTGATTTTTTTTTAGATTTTTTACAGGGACAACGAGTGGGGTGAGGGTTACCGTCAAGCTACGTAATTATCAGGGGGGTATATAGAATTTTGTGACGAAATGCTACGATGGGGGAGGGGGGTGTTAAAAATCACTCAAAAAATGCTACGTCATTTATGGATCATCCCATAGAAAAATTTGTGACAATTTGTTACATGGGGGGAGGGGGCAGTCAATTTTGGGCAATTTTTGCGTTACTTAATTTATGAAAGGTCGCTTATCTAATCGTTAATCCTTTGCGTTGCGATTTTTTTTTCGTTGTTGAAATGGTTATTGTTAGCTATATAGGCGTTGGCGGGGTCGCTGATTCCGATTCTAACGTTGAAAATGTAAAATTAAAAATGGCGGAACTGTGCTTGGCTAAATTTCATGTTTTTATTTTGGCCTAAAACGTCTTACAAAAGGGTTTTCGTGATCACTGAATCTGATTCTGACATCAGAATCATAATTAGCGACCCCAAAAACTCGTGAATCAATTTTTATGCTCATTGTAAAAAAATCGCAAATTTTTCTAAAAAATAGTTGCCGTTATGTAGCCGCCATTTTGAATTTTCAAATTCTGTTATCAGAATCGTAATCAGCGACCTCAAAAACCTCATAATCTATTTTTATGCTAATTGAGTCTTTTATAGACCAACATAATAATAAACTCCATTTTTGAATATTTTGATATTTTTTCGAAAAAACTGACTTACGAGAAATTCTTTAAAAAATCTATTCAATGTTTGAGATACTTGCAAATTTTTTTTTAGATCTCTAGGACTCTTAGTTCAGACACAACCGAAATTATTGTAAAAAAACGAGTTTTAATTGTTTATAACTATAACTAATAAATAATAATCAAATTCACATAATTTTTTGTGCTAGTTGTGCTCCTTATATCCCTAAGCGTTGATTCAAAGAAAGAATTCGTATTTATATGTCAACGCTAACTAGATATCCAGTAAAAACTTAGGAAAAGTAGGTGCGACGTATACGTCCCACAGTGTCGCAAAAGGTTAAGTACTAAGCGTATATTGTAAAACAAGGTCGAAAATAAATTAAAATCTTTATATACACTGAAGTTTTTTTTATGCAGGGATACGTACCGCATAAAAAAAATCCGTATAAAAAACCGCATAACTTTGAAAATCCGCATAAAAAAGCTGCATAATTTTGAAAATCCGTATAAAAAACCGCATAACCGCATTTGAAAATCCGCATAAAAAACCGCATAACTTTGAAAATTAGTATAAAAAAGTCGCATAACAAGCGCATAAAAAAGACTTCAGTGTACTGTATTACTGGCCTGGAAAAAGGCTCATATTAGTTCGTGTGTCGATAGACAGCAGTAGTTATTTCGAGCTGGTAAATAGAGATGGTCGGGTTTCAATTTTTTCGAACCCGAACCCGACCCAAACCCGAGAGCTTAAAAATTGAAAAACCGGGACCCGACCCGAGCCTAAAATTATAAAATTTTAAAAACCCGAACCCGAACATTTTAAAATTGAAAAACCCGAACCCGACCCGAACCAGAGAATGAAAATTTTGTAAACCCGAGAATTTCAAAATTCAAAAAACCCGACCCGAACCAAAAAATGTTTAATTTTGAGAAATCCGATCCGAACACAATTCGTTAATGTATGGAGAATCAACCAAAGATCCCGAATACAGTGAAGACCCGTTTTTATCTGCCCCATGGTGAATTTTGGGCTGATAAAACCGGGACATTGACTAAATCCGGACATATATTTTTCTTTCTTTTTAAGAAACCGACACTCTTAAAATATTATTCTTTTGTCTCTAGATATAGCCTTATAACCTTTCCTAATTATTTTGCTTAAATTTCCCTTGAGGGGGTCTAACAGTGCAAAATTAAAAAAAAATTGTTTGCATATTTCGGATCTCTAAGATGAGAAAAATATTCTCAAGAAAGGATTTACTCAAATTCAACCTGGTTCGTCTGTTAGAACCCATCAATCTATCAACTATCATTTTTCATATGATGCTGATAAAATCGGGTCACAAAGCTGATAAAATCGGTTGTAGATTAAATCGGTGGCTGATAGAATCGGGTCTTCACTGTATTTTAAATTTTCAGCACCCGAGCTGGATCCTAGGCTCATCTAAGAATTATAGAATCACTCGCACGTGAAGTAGCACCATATACGTATAGTTATATCTGCCTATGGAATTAGCCGCACGTGT
>NW_026684185.1:0-4000 GCF_030247195.1 Topomyia yanbarensis | reverse complement strand
CAATGACGAGCCGTTCAAGGGACACCACGCCTCGGACTATAGGCCACTCCGATGGTCTTAGGATCTAATTTAATGGGTCCTGCAAGTGGATAATATTGACGAGGGAGGGAAATCTTATAGGGTTGCTACTGGGAAAGCTCTTATTTTCATTTCATACCTAAATTCCTTCTAGGTGTTTATTTAATTAATCTTGTATCACTCCTCTATTAACTTTACTATTCACTTTTATTTCAATATTTCCAATGGCTTTATTTTCTTTTAACTTTAAACTTTGATGTCTGCCTTTCTTGACGTGGTAAGCAAAAGTGATTCGGAGTTTGTCTATCCTAACCCAGTAGCTTCCCTCTCACTCGCAGTTTTCCTCTCCCGTTAGTCATTATTTGCTACTTTCCCATAGTTTCCCAATCCCGAGCGTTTCCTGTTTTCCTAACGTGCGTGTAAATTGCGTTTTGAGTTCGTGTGTTACATATGACCACTTAATTATTTATTGAGACCGTTCATATATAATTTCTTTGTGCTCGCTTTAAATTTTCCTCCTAAATATATTCACTATTCCAAAGAATATTTATACATAAAAAGAAACGTTATATACATATTATCCAAGACGCATAGATCCTCCTAACTGTTATACGCCAATATATACATTATGACATCACTATAAGCTGCCCACGTTCGTATCGAACTGCAGTATAACAAACTCTCTTGCTCGCGTTTTGCTCTCATCGATTGTGCTGGTGTATGGGGCAAAGGGTCCAAATGGTAACAATTTGAAAATGCAGGTAATCGAAGATTTCCGAAATCTTCTGACCATCTTTTTTCAAACGACGGGAACGGGAAGTCGCCATCTTGGATTTCAAAATATCGCGAATCATCAATTTCCGATATCTACAGTCCATCTCCTTTCAAATGACATCCATATTGATGATAATAACCACGTTTGATTTCAAAATGGCGCTAATCATCAATTTTCGATATCTCCCCATCACTCTCTTTCAAATGACATGCATATTGATAAAGGTTTTCAATATTTTGTGATGACCGGAAGTCACCATTTTGGATGGGGCTAATCATCAATTTCCGATGTCTACTGACCAACCCTTTCAAATGATATCCTTATTGATGATGGTTTTCATTGATTTGTAATAAATAATTTCCGAAACCATTCTTAGGATAAAAACGGAATATTTACACTCTTGCTCTCAGGCTCTCATTTACGCACATCGAGCTTCGAGGAGTCTATGGGTAAAAACAGAAGAAAAAAACTTACAAAGAAACTAATCGCACCGGCTTTGTAATCCAGCGGTGATTCAATCCCAGCTTAATTATCTGCCAAGTTAAGCTTCGCCATTTTCTAGTTAGAAAGGATTTACTTCTTCCAGTATGTCACCCTGGCTTAATGAGGGTTGCGCTACTAATTTAATCGCACGTCCGATACCCTGTCCATCGTTCATCCCGGACGGAAAGGTTTACATTATTATGCTCAACCGTTCGTGATCGGCATGAGGAGGTACTTTTATTGTTGGTCATTTTTCACCGAAATTTTCAGTCACATTTTAATTGCACACAAAATCGCATCTCATCGGCGAGGGAGTGGCTAGGCTAAATGTCAGCTCACTGTGAGGCCGGTGAATTATGTTCATTATCTCTGAAGAGTACTTTTTCAATTTGATGCAATCTATAGCCATTTCCCGTGGGTCGGGTACACAAGGGGATGGGAGTTAGTGTAAATTGGTTCCGCAACTCTTGACAACCAGTGGCGAACCGCAGCTGTCTGCGGTAATGCTTTCCTTATTTGACGGGTCGCAGATAATGTCATTACTTTAAATATAAATTAATGGCAGTTTGGTTTTAATATCTGCTACTAAAATTTACAGCTGACAAATTTACAGAACGGACAGAGAGTAATGAGCCTACTTTGGCTTTGTTTTTATTATGTATCGCCCGATTATTACCTGAGGTCAAGGTAATATTTACCAAAGTCAAAATAATTATTTTTTAAATTTTCTTGATTATGAATCATCAAATTATACTAAAAAATAAGCTTAGTATTCCTAAGAGGTTTCAAAGAAAAAGAGCATATGAGAAATTTTGGTCAAAATATAATCATGTACAGCATAACATTTTATTTGCCTTTGCTTTCTCATAAATTATAACCAAGTTTAAAAATTTCAAAACGCGGACATAGCAGGATCCGTGCTTTGCTTTGCGATGCTCATATCAAATACATCGTTTCGACCGATTCAAATACGGTTACCGTAAAACGGTGTAACTAAAATATGTTTAGATCTGAAAGTGCCTAACTTGTTATGATATTAAATTTTCGCTCTGGATCCGAAACGTTTGCTTTATTTTGTAATTTTGGAAACTGGTCTTCATATCATAGTTTTGGTTTAGTTATATGTAAACAGCTGGAATTTTTACCCTTGTTTTTAAAATCCAATAATCACTTATGACAAGTATTTGCAATATTCATCCAATATTTTCGAAACTGATTACCAATAAGATTTGTCGGTTCAATTTTCCCTCCGTCATTATCTAATTTATTTTCTTTAATTATTTATAATTTATTTTCTTTAGTTATAGTTACCTGATGACTAACGATAAGACTTGTTCTTACTGGAGAGCGATAGTGGACTTATAGAACGTAACTCATTACCATCAAACATGAATCTGGAGGAGCACCTCCTTGAAATAATATATCATTCATTATCGGAAAATGTCAAACTAACCCAGTTTAACGTTACATGTCGCATCGTCCCTGTACCGGGAATGGGAAACAAATGTCGTAAACATGCAACACGATACCAGTCTGATGCAATCGTCGTTATCTTTTGAATCCCACATTCTTCCTTCTATCTCGCCATTGATTCGAATCAAATCCGGCACCGTAAATCAAGCTTAGAATCGAATTTCTCTCTTATAAATGCATTTCGAATCCCAACACTTGCTTGCCCCCCTTGGATTCAAACCCTCCCCCGTATCCGTTCCGTTGCGTTCGGGAGCCTGCAGTGGGAATGGAAATGGGAATACGAAAGCACTGCACTGCCATCCGGATCCGCAACGGGATCCGGTTTGATAGAACAGCACCATAAAATTTACAACGGTTTGCTTTCACGGAAGAATAATGAAATCCGAAACCAAAGGATCCATTTTTCACTTGAAGGGCGCGGGAAAAGCTTTATCCCTATTGTGCTATTTAGACGAGGTTGCGTTTTCCCCACAATTGATGAGCTTGTGACGATGTCGCGTTTGCCAGATGGAGGAGTTTTTCGTAGCAGATGCAGCTCGTATTGTACGACTTATGGTTGCGGATATTTTGAAGTTCACTTCGATAGACTAAAAGGGTCTTTAGCTGAGATCGTTTTCTGGGAAGAAAGCTTAAAATTTATTCGTTATTTGTTCATCCATTGTTTGTTGAATGTCAAATAAAAATGTTATTTCTGTTTTCATTAAATTCGTTGAATTTTCAGTGATACCAGCGACATCTGCAGATATAATCAGGATATGTCGATATGTTTTGCATAGATCGAGATTTATAAAGTAAATCGAACTCATCAATTACTTCTGACTAAAAAGTATATGTTACAACATTACGAATAACTTGTATTAGGCCATTTTGAGAAATACGACTGAAAAAGCGGTGTTAAGATTCCCTTAACTTTCTTTGTTTATGGTAAATTATCGCAATATTTGTTTCCAATTAATTTATTTACAACGATACGTGGGCTTGAAGCAGCCATAGGTCCTTTAAATATTTACAAATAATAAATAATAAATAATAAAAAAATCATTTGTAAGGGTTATCATCGAATACTTCGCATGCAATTTATCTATGGTCAAGCGAAACGAATGTTTTTTTCTCGGCGGTTGGATATTTTCGGCGTCGCCTGAAGGTCAGTCTGCTTTCTTGATCGTCGCTTTCGTCTATAGTTGCGGCACTGCTAGTGTCTTGGGTGTTGCTGATTACTTTGATATGTTTCTTCGGTCTACGTCGATGGTC
>NW_026684184.1:0-4000 GCF_030247195.1 Topomyia yanbarensis | reverse complement strand
GCCAAGTTATTGCGAAAATTTCACTCTAAGAAACCTGCTTGGTTAAGGTTGGAGCATATTATTATTTAGGACTGGGGTAAAACGCGCCCCCTAAGGAAATATGATCATGGCTTAGCTATAGAACAATAATTGGGAGAATTTAATAAATATCATTCAACCAACATTTTTCCCTGCAATCACAATTATAACGCTTTGCAAAATGTTCAAAATCATGTGAAATATGCAATGTTTCAAAATCATTGTAAATTACACTTTGAAAAATGTGCGGGGGTAAACTTCACCACAACGAGGGGGCATAATTCACTACAACAACGGGACAGAAAGCTCGTTTGACAAACACTTAATTTTGTTTTCTGTCGGGATAGCACAAAAGTGTAGCTTTAAATCGCCTTAGGTTATGCAATTATTAGGTTTTCAGAACAATGTTTCTGCTTTAGACTAGAAAGATGGGTAGGTAACGTCAGAGACATTACAGAAATCAAGTAGCATCATAATATATTGGCTTAAATGGCACGTTCCCCGTATGTAGTCGGGGATTTGTGCCCGACACTGGGATGATACTACTTTATAGTGTGGACATCTATTACCGTTTTCAATGGAAGTGCACCGGTGTAGTGCACTTGGTTTTGCACTTTCAAGCAGAAGTGTCAATGGAACAGTTTATTGCAGTTCTGCTCAAAAGTGCAAAACCAGCTCACCTCACTACACCAGTGCACATCAATCGAAAAGCCCACATGTGTCATTAACCCTCCTGCATTTCCGATATTTACATTTAGGCGACCGCCTAGAGGTCATTATATTTTCGCAAGATGTTCAAATTGTGGAAAAAAGCGATCATTTTCAAATAAGGTAAATGACATAAACCGCTTAATACAAGCAGAATCCAGCTATTTGCCGGCAGATGGTGCTACTATACAACCGCAGTTTAATTTTGGCTGATCGTTTTCGATATAATTTTCGATAAAGATTTGAGTAACAATATCCCGGAAGCCTGAAAACGTACAGACTGGGTTACCATGAGTTCTGCAATTCTAAAATGTATTACTTTCAGTTTCAAACCGGCTAGATTAACATCCATAAGACCATCCCTAACCGCATAGCTGGTACCTGGACCAACACCTGCGAAGAGAGCTCCAGATGAAAAGCATAACCATACATCGATGCACGTGCATATCTGTCGCCGATAGGTTCACCCTATCGATGCATAACGGTTGGCGATATGGTAATAGAAAATTTTCCGCTCAATAAAATTAGTTCAAAGTCAAATCAAGCGCGAACCGTTTCGATCCGCGAGTGAACTGACATGGGTGGTACTGGTGGAAATCTAGTTACATGTATGGTAGGGAGTAATGAATCTTTTGAACCCCGTGGCTCTCGCTGTTGGCTGCTGAAGGATGGACTCCGAAGCGATTCAGGGTGCTTACGGATTGCCGTTACCACTATGTAGAACGGCACGCTGTATGATTTTATTAAAGAATACATGAATGAAGTGATCAATGGTTTGTTTTTTAAACACATCGACAGTAAGGCTAAACATTTAATCATCTGTCTAGTATTTGAAATCTATTCACTCATCTACAAACTCAAAAACTGAATATCATAAAAGTTAGAGCATAGATAACAGATGAAAATGTTTTTAAACACCTACAATTTAACCAACAGTTGAGTAGATGGCAGTAGTGAGCCACTGATTTCCAACGTACTTGAAAGGTTACACAAGTTTTAAAACAAATTTGGTCTTCCACTGATACTTCCAACATCGGATTCAAACCACCAAGGACTGTTTAACACTGATTTTTCTAGAATTTCGGAAGACTAGTGCATTTGATTCATTCCAATTTAACATCACCCACCAGAATGAAAGGGGGTTTTGATCGAATTTCACCCAACCACTCCTCCGCACGATATTTAAAAACTAATGGATCCTGCATCCTTATTATATTGCTTTCCATACCATCCTGATGAAATTGCGAGAGAGCGAATGCCTTCAGCTCGTATCCTCCGTGACAGTCAGTCAGTCAGTCAGCCGAAAGCGGAAGTCAGCTCCGGAGACATGTTCCATACCTACACACTGCAGGCTGTTTTGTGCTACCGTTCTCGTCCAAAATAACCGAATGGGCGGGGGATGTGTCCTGTGATGCTGTGCCGCGCCGTGTACAGAGATAGAGTACCCTGACTGCTGAAACGCTGCGATGTTGAACGTATAGGGGATCATTGTCACTGCCATCAATCGCTATCATAGGGTAGGCAGAGGTGTAACAGACCTTGTTTGTTTATTATTGAGAAGTTTTCCTGAAGGAACTTTCCTCAATTGGAGTCTGCCTTAAGACCCCAACCAACAACAGCCAATTGGGGTTGTTGCTATTTTCGCTGTTGTACATTCATCTATCTTCTAGAGGCCGGAATGGGAGTTGTGTTATTTATTATTTATAAATAAATTATCAGTTTATTGAGTTTGACATTGTCTGACAATTCCTCTTTCATTATGTGAAGGATACAAGGGGACAATTTAAAATTCTTAAAATTAAATTAAAACGGGGAACATGAACTATGAAGCGACAAGCGATGGAACGGTAGTAACAGCTGCTTCTGACTGCAGCCTGTGCTAGTTGTTGACTATTGAACCGTCTGAATACACTTGGCACGATGGGCAACGTCGTCAAAGCATTTGTATCGTAACAAAAATTATTTTTTAACGATAGCTAATTCGGTACGTAGTTGACAAGCGTCAACTAAAACTTAGGATATGTTCCGTGTGAAGCACCTACAACTGCGATTTCGAATAAAGCGAGCGACAAAAACGCGTTTGGTAAACGTTCGTAGGTAGCGTAGCGATCGATGCTACGATGCAGCTGGAATATAACTGTCA
Organism: Topomyia yanbarensis; assembly: GCF_030247195.1. NCBI lineage: Eukaryota > Metazoa > Arthropoda > Insecta > Diptera > Culicidae > Topomyia > Topomyia yanbarensis. The sequence goes on along the minus strand of NW_026684184.1, from coordinate 1,131 downwards.
AACTATATATGTACTCCTACCAGCAGAGGGCAAAGGATTCTTCACATTTCCTTTCCATCATGTCTATATGAGCCTGCCTAGTTCTAGTTTTCCGTTCTAACTTTATAACTGATTCGATCTAGAATACCTATCCGTCTTTCATTATCATTGATTTCGTTGTTTTAGTTTTTTTAATTATAGAGGTTTTAACCTTAGAGTCATTCACCTCTTTTCGGGTCAGAGAAATCTGTTTTGGAAAAATCTATAATCCTATATGTGGGGTTGGGAATCGAACCTAGGTGAGCTGCGTAAAAGGCAATCGATTTACCAACTACGCTATTTTTTCTTAGTCTTAAATCTGTCGAAAATAACCAACAGAATCGATACAGTAGAACCGTGCGGCAATTAAAACATAACTTCATAACCTTTTCACCGCGTATCAGAAAAGGTGATCCAATCCTTAAGAAAAATCGCTGAACACGTGAGTTGTTGATTTTACCTTATGACAACCAAGTAGAATTTATTTAATATCAATTATCACCTGCTTCAGCTGATACAGACTGAACCCTGTCTTCATTAGTGATCGAGTAACCGCCAGATGCAGTTCACAACTAGCATGACAAAGACAGATTAATTACAGATTGGATCTGTCGAATAACAAAGATTTGTTTTTCTAAATCTTGCTCTTTTCTGCTAATCACTTAAATTAGGATGCGCAACATGTTTGGTTATATACTTTGACCGACGGCTTACCCCCTGTTCGATGATTCAGTACCATCACTAACACGTAACTCTGACGGAGCCCCAAAACGTCTGCCGTATCCGATGTGCGATTATCTATCAGACTTTTATTGTTGCTTTGCAGTGACTGCTGGCTGGCTGCTGATGATGCTCTTCTTCCGTTGGAGTCAGCCGAAGACAGAGATAGCAAGCCGTGAATTGATTGCAATATTTGTCAACCATTTTTATTTTTCGAGAACCATAAACAGCGAGAAGTAGGCGTCGAAGTGGGCAAGTAGCGTTCGCTATCCTCAGTCGACGCGATATTCTGCACCGGCGTGGATCGATTGGGGTGTACGGTGGTTGCTCAAAAAATTTTGTTTTTTGATTGTTTTCTGGTATCGAGAAACCACACAAATCCCATTCCGTAAT
>NW_026684183.1:0-4000 GCF_030247195.1 Topomyia yanbarensis | reverse complement strand
TATTTCGCCGGGGAACTCTCCATCAGCGTATAGTCAGATTCACCGCCCGGAACTAGACTGCGTAGACCGCGACGAGACACCACCAGTCGCACCGGGGCTCCAGCAAACCGATCGCCCTACTCTACCGGAATCACCGAACTGACCTCGGCACCTGGCTGGTTGGCTCGCTTTCGAACTTCTCTCGTCGGGGAACTCTTCGTCGGAGTAGGCTAGATCCATCGTAGGAAACTACGTCTGAAGTTTGCCGCCCAAATTGTCCTCGTAGGGGAAAAGCACTAATTCTAGACCCACAGCTAGCTTTCCTACTACCATACAGAAATTGACACGTTGTGTGGATGGTCGAAAACTGGTAGTGTGTCGAGGATGAGTGCTGTAATCCTACTGAAAGAATTGGTTGGATACGAGTGTGTGCTGTGCACATAAAAAAATCTCTTCCCGAAATAATGCCGGGAAGAATCAGGTTCCGTGTAAGATTAGTTGTATTAGCGGGTCGGGTGACTACCCAAACCCTGGCCATTCTAGCCTTTCCGAATACGAAGTACAGCTGGCTGTGTTGCGAGATTATTAGTTTCACTGAAGCCTCATCTACCGCCAACAGGAGCTCTGCCGTTTTGAGGACCGTAGTTCTCTTCACGAAATATTCTTGTTATGCGTTTCTGATCGGGTGTCTACACAGGCGGTTTCGAGATACCCTTGTTTGTAGGTGCACTTCCTAAACATGGGTCTCGTATTGTTTGAGCTCTGCTCCATGGCGCCATTGATCAGCGCGCATCGAGTACCATTCTGCTGTTCATGGCTGAGGGTATTCGCAGGGTACACAACCGGGATGATGGCCATCGAGTGCAACTTGGCCATTTCGTTGAAGGTTGGGCGCTGCTCAGTTTATAGTGTCTGTCTGAGATCCTGACCCTTGCTCTTTTTCGGTTGCGATTCTTTCCTGCACCCATTATTGTTCGGCGACTCCGTGTCCGTCGAACGCTGTCGCTTGAATAGCGCCTTCTATATTGGGATTTTTGCCAACTCTAGCGCTCCAGCCGGTTTGTGTAGTCACCCATAGCGTTTCTTTGCCGCTCCGCGAGTTCTTTCTGTTTCTTTTGTTTCATTCTCAGAGACGGTTGCTCCGCCGGACTGGTCTGTGTTCTCCCTGGTCATCGTCCGATCCACGTCTCTATCTGGAGAGTTGAGAATGGACGAAATGCAGGACACTCATCCTCCAATGAGCCGCTATTCAGCGGCTCTCCAAGTTTGCTTTCTGCGCAATCCCTCTCTGCTTACAGTGTTCTTAGTGTTGTCCGTTTTGTTCCCACGAATAACTAGGGAAAGAGAGTCAACCCTGTCACAGCCCCGCTTGACAGGGTAAGGGCAAAAATACTGTGGGGTGCGCCTTGGTGCCCACAGGCTCCGTACGCGGCTTGGTATTGGAGCTGTAATTTTACGGTTCGGGTTTTGAGGTCCGCCTGTTGGCATCCTCTCATTCCGATGCTGCAGCAGAATGCTGATAGCACCCAACCGACGCCGGTCTAACGACCAAATGTCATCGATAGATACACATGGAGGCATGAGATAGGAAACTTGTGAGTACGATGTTATCTCACCATTTGAAAGCACAGCTGCTGTTAGTCTCCTTGACATGGGGAACATAAAGCCAGTGGATCAATTCTTTGCTGAAATACTGCGACATATTTTAATCCAGTGGTGGCTTACGTTTATAAGTCGATAGACAGCAGATGTTATTTCGAGCTAGTGTACTTGCAACGGACAGCTCTGGGCAGTACGATAACAAAATTTGAATTATTTGCAAATATGATGTTTCTGATACGTGAGATCCTGTTCTTAGATACAAATGAAGCGTTGCTAACAACGCTATAAAATGTTCGAGCGGCAGTCGAATAGCAAGAACCAATAATGGCATAGATAGTTACTGCGTCCACAAAACCTATCATTTTCGTTATTTATAGTACATCATACAAAGTTTAATACAAAATAGCAGCACATATTTTCGATCAGAGTGAAAAAATTGTGTAATTTCGTTTAGTAGAACGAAAGTTATTTGTATTGTAAGCCATCCCACGAAATATTTTTGAAACGGATCCCCTACATTGAAACGTTAGAATCAAACATTACATCTCATCCCTTGCATCTACTCACAATTTGATTGATTCGAATCCACTTGACCTTACAACTACTGCAAACGAGCAGAAAAAATTTAAATTGCGTACGTATATGGATTATAAACCATGGGTCGGATTCAACCATTTGACCATTTCCCCGCGTTGTAGTAGTTCAAAGTTAGCTAACAGCTCCTCCCATCACTTGACCAGCGAACAACGGCTGGCACCGGCCTACCACCTGTATAATAACCATTTTTCGAAGACCCAAATTGAATTGTAATCACTCGTCGAGTTTTACCAAGCGTATAAATATTTCACTCAGTTAAAATGGAGCGAACACATTTTCCCTTTTTCCCTCTACGAAACCAGCATATCAATTTCCATTACCATGGTATCGGCCCTGCCACGTAGCACGTCACACTAACCGGTCTCCGAAACAGTTTATGCCGAAATACTTGCCAAGCTGGTTGCCTATGTATCTGCTTGTTTGCAAAGGACCTCCCGTAGCGGAGAAGTCCCATCCGCTCGATGTTATATTAATTTAAAATTCCAACAAGTACTAGAAGCTTCCCATTCCGCTTGGTCTGAAGTAGCAACCGACACTATTGTACGAGAATAGCCATCTTTATCATTTTTCCATTTCTCTTTCTAAATTTTTTCAGTGAAATCGTCCGAGATCCAGGCGGTGGAAGGAAGGAAAATCTCTCTGCCGTGTCCATTATCGGCCCCGTCCAGAGATAAGGTCTACATGGTGCTCTGGTTCAAGGACGACGCCGGCATCCCGTTATACAGGTAAGCTACTTTGCCCGGATTGGAATCCATCGCGCAAAAAATATGTACCTATCAACGATGATGATGATGATGATGATGATGACGATGATACGGATTGAGATCGTCTGAAAATAGTGGGACACAATGTAGTGATGGAGAATGGATGCAAATTTTGAGATTTTATTCTAAGAATTTTCCTTTCTAGTTTAAAAACCCAAAAAATGTGTAATGAAGTGTGACATGTTTGAATCTTTGAGTCATTGAAATAATATAATTGCTGATGCATAATCAAATATTTGAATTAAAACCCCATTCGGTGGCACCGCATCGTCTCGATTGATTCTCGTTCACATACCTTAACAAGCACACCCAAACGAGCCCCAGATTGCAGACTCCATTCCGATTCAAACAACTGCCTCCACATTCTCCGAAAAGGGAAATCGATTCAGGACCCGAAACCGTATCTGGGCCGGAGTTTGCGTTGCCAGATGAACAAGCGATACCGATTCTACTGATGAGAAGATGCTGCTACTTTTACGGATCGATATATGTAAACGAATGTGATTTCATTGTACAACCGACAAAGGACTCACTGAATGCTGATACTGCTGCAGCATACGGATCGAGAATGTTTACACGGTACAACAGCTCAATATTGGCCATCGTTTGCGCACCACAATGGAGCTGTTTGCCGAGATTTGGTCGGTGAGATATGATAATCATCGGCACTTACCTGGAGGGCAACTGTTAAGAGGAGCTTTCTAATGGTGCACCGGCAAACAGCAGAGTAATGACAAAATGTTAGAGCTGATGAAAATTGTTTTCCTTGACAGTCGCTGTTGCCCGTTATTAGCCCGGTAGTCACGATCTATATCAGGTTAACTACGGAATTAAAGCTGGATTCTGAAGTACGTTTTCGAAGTTATTTACATTTAGATTCCTTGACCCTTGAATGCTCTTACAATCATAAAATTTAGTAAAAATGCTAATTAGTATCTTTAAAGGTTGAAGTTGTTTCGTTTTTGTACTTCTGTGAATGATTATAACTCGAACCACTGACGTAAAAAGCTTTTATTAACTAATCATAGTATTAATTTACAACAGCTACACGCTCGTAA
>NW_026684182.1:0-4029 GCF_030247195.1 Topomyia yanbarensis | reverse complement strand
AACTCAACGTAGACGTTAGGTATTTTTTACATAGAATGTGTACGCAAAGTTTGAAAGAAAGTAGTTAAGTAGTTTTGGAATGGCACGTGACACCGCAAATCATGTTTTTTCAGAGACATTCTACAAATAGCTTCGTCACCGAGTCGTTTGTCAATATTTTTCTATAGAAAATTACAGCATGTTATTGAAAAGATATACAATAATGTATAAAAGTTTTGATCAATTCGTTTCACGCAAAGTTCTAAAAAAATCAGCAAAAAAAGTGTCACGCTGAAACACCAAATGAATATACAGGGTGTTTGGTTCATGGTTAAGAATCTCTCGGGGGGTGATAGACTGCCATATTTGAAGAAAAAAATTGTTCTACACATACCATCAAATTTCAACCGTTACAGAGTTATTGAACTTTTTGTGTAAAAAACTTATTTGTCTTTAAATACCTCTAACTTTAAAAGTATACTTTGTATTTTAAATGTTTTAGTTCCATTCGAAAGGTGAGAAAATTTCGCATTGAGTGATGTCCTCACAAGTTTCAGCTAATGGGTTTAAGTAGCCTTTTCAAAGTAATTAATTGAAAATTAAACAATTTTGAACGATTTTTCGTTCATTTCTTGAAAATCCTAATAGTTAACCTCATCCTTTTAATAATTCAGATTGTTAGTCTTGGTGTGCTGCTTAATTCGTTCTTTGACATGATACACTTACCTTTTCTTATTTTCATGATTTTGGGTTATTCAACATGGATATTTTTATCTCATTTCCACTAGTACCAGCTCTAATTGAAAAATTATGGCCACTTATTGTACTTTTTTTCATTTTTATTCGAAAGCCAGGAAAATTTTACAGTGGAAAAAGTATTAATACCTTTCAGTTAAGTGAATTTAGTATTCTTTTAAAAGTAAATTAGTTTAAAGTTAGTGCTATTATTAGCATTTTCGTTAATTTTCTTAAAATAGTAAATAATAAACATCACCATTATTATCATGGAAATAATGCATCTCAGCAAGTTCTACAGTTCTTTCTTTGACTCCATTCAATTATCTCTTTTGGTTTCGACGCAAAATCGTTTTTATCACATCGTTTCATATGCAAAAATAACGATTTCGAACCCACTACATTTGTGGCGGGGTCATGCTGTGTTAACTATTAAATAGCAGCAAAATTAAAAGAGATATAGACAAAGTGTCAAATAAAAAGTTATAGAGAACATTAAGGGGCATCAAATGAACAATAGTAACAACAAAATTTGGTTGATTAATGATTAGAATAATTAAAAAACTCTCCAAAAACACAAATTTTGAGTTATTTCGTTAGTAAAAAAATCATTTAGTACACTTAACTAAAAGATATTTGTACATACACTGATAGGAAATTTTCTCAGCTTTCCAATCAAATCTTGTAAATAACGATATAAAGCATATTTTTTAGATTAGAGTCTTTTAAGCACTTGCAAGTCGGTTACAGGAAAAGTATAGTAATGAAATCACAAAGAAAAGAGAAGAGATAGAAATATGACGTCCAAGAACAAATTATGAATCGTCTAAAAATCCAACTTTTGGATAATAGATATTGCTATAATCATACTTCATTATTTCGAGAAAATTAGCAAAAACCTCTTCAAAAACACTAACTTTTAACTACTTTACAGCTAAAAGGTAATTAAAACTTATTACTTAAAAGATATGAGAACACCATTCAATAGGAAATTTTCTCACCTTTCGAATGGAACTGAAACATTTAAAATACAAAGAATACTTTTAAAGTTAGAGGTATTTTAAGACAAATAAGTTTTTTACACAAAAAGTTCAATAACTCTGTAACGGTTGAGATTTGATGGTATGTGTAGAACAATTTTTTTCTCCAAATATGGCAGTCTATCACCCCCCGAGAGATTCTTAACCATGAACCAAACACCCTGTATATATATATATATATATATATATATATATATATATATATATATATATATATATATATATATATATATATATATATATATATATATATATATATATATATATATATATATATATATATATATATATATATATATATATATATATATATATATATATATACTATATATATATATATATATATATATATATATATATATATATATATATATATATATATATATACTGCCTCGAATGAAATGGTTCGGCGTGAGAGCCTCAGAATTCTGCGATTCTTCAGGCAAATACTCCAACGGCCTGGACTTGATGATCTCTTCGGTTTCTGCGATTACGGTTAGCAAAATCTCGTCACTCATCCGATGATCCGCGTTCAACACTTGCATAGTTGATTTTGCGGAGCGTACCATGCGCTCCCATATGTCCCCCATATGCGGGGCGGAGGGTTGGTTGAAACTCCAGCGAGTGCGGGCGTTCGCGACCACGTTCGCACATGCAGTGTCAATACGGCTGATCTGCTCCTGTAGTTCCTTATTTGCTGCCTTTAAATTGGTACCATTATCCGAGAAGATTGTGATCGGTGGTCCTCTTCGCAGCACAAACCGTCGAATAGCCATGATGCACGAGTCAGCATTTAGACGGTGTGCCACCTCCAGGTGGATTGCATGCGTGTTAAGTCACGTGAAAAGCGCCACCCACCGTTTCTCCACTCGTCTTCCAACCGTGACGTCTATCGGTCCGAAGTAGTCTAAACCAACGTAGCTGAAAGGTTCACCGTACGGTGTAAGTCGCTTGACTGGTAGCGGGCCATTTTGGGTATTATGGGTTTGCATTTTCGGATCTTTCACTCCTGACATAACTTCATTACTCTAGACACAAATGCTCGAATTGTTGATATGTGAAACCGTTGGCGAAGTTCGTTTACGACCGTCTCCCTGTAGTAGTGGCCATAGCGCTGATGATAATGTTCTATTACACGTTCCGTGATTGGATGTTTTCTCTGCAAAATGATCGGGATCCGCGTATGATATGGTACGTACTCTGCTGCTCCTGTTCGCCCACCGACGCATACAATACATTAAACTCGTCCAAAAATGGCTCAAGGTGATACAAAGTGCTTGACTTCTCTATGGGCAACCATTTTTCTTTTGGAAGCTCTCTATTTCGCTGCAAGGTAGCTATTTCGTCAGCATAGTACTCACTTTGCGCCTGTTTCCAAAACATGTGTTCAGCTTTCTCGTATTAGGCCTGTTTGGATAGGACGCATACCGAATCATGACGCTTCACAACAGATCGCAGCATTTTTGCCGGTAAGTCTATCACCTCACGTGGCATCCGCTGCATCTTACGTCGGCAGTTTGATATGAATCGAATAACACAGCAGGCTGTGCGCAACAGTACATTCCATCGAGAGATACGCGAAACCACGGCTCACAGAAAGGAAGCTTGCTATTCCGCGAATTGACGATTCTAGACAAGGCCCATTCCCCCACTTAGTGAGTAGGTCAGCAATGTTCAGCTTCGTTGGAATCCAGCGACACACGTCAAGCTTTGTCTCTTGCAGGATCTCTCCGATACGAAATGCCACGAAGGGTTTGTACTTGGGTTGCTCGGAGCAGATCCATGATAAAACTGTCCTGGAATCCGACCAAATTATACGCTTTGTGACTTTCAGCTCGTGATTCGCACAGACCTTGTTCAGCAACGTGCCCCCAACACCGCCGCGTTGAGCTCCATGCGGGGTATTGATATCTGCTTCAGAGATGTCACTTTCGATTTGGCCATTACCAGCGCACACTTCACTCCGTCTTCAGTCACCAACCGAAAGTATGCGACGCAACCATACGTCTGCTCGCTGGCATCCACGAATACGTGTAGTTGCAGTGAACCGTAAGTTTCAGGTGGAGTACCCTGCAGATAGCAGTGAGGAATAGATACTTGCTCAATTTGGGGCAATAAAAATCTCCACTGCGTCCATTTTTTGTAGCTTCCGTCGTCGTTTTTATCGTCCCAGTCGTAACCCAGTCACCAAAGGTCCTGCATGATGATTTTTCCGTGGATTGTAAATAATGCCAGTAGTCCCAATGGGTCGAACAAGCTCATAATGCAGCTGAGA
>NW_026684181.1:1482-4029 GCF_030247195.1 Topomyia yanbarensis | reverse complement strand
TTTGAGGTCAAACGAAAGAACGAGTGTTTTCTTATCATCTGTAATCAAACTTTTGGTGAAACTATGTGATATTTATTTTAAAACAATTAAAATAGAAGAACCATCCTATATCATCAATGCAAGAAAATATTTTCATCATCATTTGATTGGTACCAAAAATGAAATCTAGTTGGCGCATCGAGCGAAAAAGTTTCACGTTTGACAGCCAATAGGTAGCCGGTGACATGTTCGATTGGTAGATTTGGCTTCATTCTGTGCGAGCCTTTATATAAGTAAACAACGCCTTTGCTCCCGACCATCGCTCACCACCAAGAAAGAAAATAAACACAAGAAGCAGGATAGTCGACAGAAATAAGATTTGATGGTTTATATATTTTTTATGCATTTTGAATGGGCTTTTGAATTTTTGAAATGAACGTTATTTTCAAAAAGGCGAATGATCCTCGAGGTTAAAGCCTTAATAAATAATAATAAATATTTAATTATAAGTGTGTTTATTAACAAATTCAAGTGAAACTGTCGCTTCAGAAAAAGCAAGTATATTTTATTCATTTGAATATGCCGTTATGAAGAAAATGGACCGATGCTTTAAAACAAAGTCATTCATTTCTTTCTCTTCTCGAGCAACACAAGCGATTGAGATGCGACTTGATATGCTTAGCGACCAGTATTAAGTTACGTAACGCTTTTGGGAGAGGGGGAGGAGATACAACAAATTAGCAATAATGTGACATATGGGGAAGGGAGAGTAAACTAGAACGTTACGTAACATATTTTCAACCAAGAATTTCTTTTTCGCTGAATTGATTATGTAATAGGGGATGGGGGATAATGCCCTATCTGACAATTTGCTACATGGAGGAGAGAGCGTCAATTTTTGGGCACTTTTTGTGTTACGTAATTTATGAATGGTCCCCTACCGCGTCCGAACGCTTTAGAACTTGTTTCATTCTTGTTTTAGCTGATCTTATGTTTGCCAAATTTTCCGCTTTCAGTTCTTGTACGGAAACGAATAAGCCTTTTTTAACTTCAAATGCCGCAACCAAATTCGTGCTGTAACCCTTTTAATAAAAAGAATCATAAGAGAGTTTACAAAAGCATTATTTTAGTGAAGGAAAATTGGAGTGATGTATATCAAGGCCTAATCGGAAAATATGTGTGTGATTCGTGCAGGCGATCGATTTTAAAATCGAATCCGGCTAAGAAATTACAAATTTAAAATATTCATAATCCACGTCGCAATATAAAAATAAACCAAGCTTCATAAATATGATTTATCTCCAAAATGAAACTGGTATTTATAAGCAATGGAATTTTCGCGCTATGTCACACGGAAAGGAAGCTTGTGAAGGAATAGGTGGAACAGTTAAACGAATTACTTATAGAGCAAGTTTACAGCGACCAGTTGATTCTCAAATCACATTTCAGCTTTTTTGATGGGGTCAAAATATTTTCTGGACATGTTTCTTTCAGTTTTTGTACCATAACCGAGTACGAAGTCGAACAAAAGAATTTAAAACTTCGTTAATCGAGAGTTGCTATTCGTAATACCCGTAATTTCCATGTTTTTGAATCGGCCTTAAAACCGAAACGCATTCTTCTTTTCAAGTCGAATAATGAAGCAAAAGTTTTCAAATCGAAAAAAACCACTGCGAATGTTAAGAATGCTTTATAATTATAATGACACAGACTCCCATCGTCAGTGATGTTCAACTATAATCAACGTTCGAAGCCTTGATTGTGCTTGGGCTTCGGACAATGGAGAGCACGTGCGCGCGAGGCTTCGAACGACGACATTTGGCGTGAAATAATTTAGTTACAAATGGCGACTCTAAAAAACGAAAACACTATTTGGGCTTCTGAGCAAATCACTAGTCCAAATCACTATATCCTGCAAGAAAAGGAGTTCTGATTAAGCTGATGAGCTGAATTAATAAAATAGAAACTTGGTTTGGCTTAGCAAGCCAATGCAACCTTCACTATGCATTCTGTAGAAGGAATAACACTTTTTGATCCCCAAAAGCACACCTCCATAGGGCGTGTCTCGATCCAGGCGAATAATACTAAAATCGTTAAAGTTGAGATCTATATCTGAAGTTAACATAATGCAAATGCATCGCAACTCAAACTATTTATTAAATTTTTTGAAGGAATCGATTTTCGGGATGATACTTCAGCAGTTCCACTGTAGAACAGTGATTAAATCCGTGACCTCGTTCGATGAGTTAGCCATCGAAGAATACAATCGCTGAAAGGAGGGGCCATTTAGCAGTCAACTGCTTCAAAAATGTTCTTACTATAGGGATAAAAGCTAACATAAGACTTTTAATAGGATCGGTTATTTAAATTATATTGAAAGTTTTTATTATCCAGTCCACTATGTCCGAGAGTTTGATAATTCCAGTGCTGTGATTATTCTCGAACTGAAACAAAGGAATACTTGGGATTTTTGATGTCCCTGGAAGTGCTGGGAACTCCTTCTCTGAACTTAATCCTCCGAGACCAGGAGCTACTCGTTTCGGTTTGGTTGCAACACTTCCAATAGAA
>NW_026684181.1:0-982 GCF_030247195.1 Topomyia yanbarensis | reverse complement strand
TAGAGAGAGAGAGAGAGAGAGAGAGAGAGAGAGAGAGAGAGAGAGAGAGAGAGAGAGAGAGAGAGAGAGAGAGAGAGAGAGAGAGAGAGAGAGAGAGACCAGTTTGTTAAGTGTGACTCGACAGTTGATACGTCGGAGGCGTGGTCAACGGCATCCTCGACAAGTGGTGTTTTTACATCAAACCGCGGGTAGACGAATTTGCCTACCGCGGTGGCAGAAATCGACAGTGATCGTGCCTGTACACACAGAAAAAATATATTGTGTTGGTGTCGTCGGGTAATTCTAATCGACGAGAGGGGAAGCGTCACAGGTAGACGAAGAAGGAAAACAAGTGGCACCGAAAAGTGCCGCATCGACAGTGGAGTTTTCGCAGCAAGCCACAGGTAGTCACATTTGTCTATCGTGGTGGTGGAAACGGAGAGAGCGCGCTTGTGGTGGTGATACTGACGAGCAGCTTAACCGGAGAGAGTTTTGGAGTGTTGCAGGTAGGCCTGTTTCTCTACTGAAGGAGCAACGCGACGAAGAAGGACAGCAAGTGTCACATTGTCAAACAACGGGCACCGAGTTTACAACGTGGCACACGAGGTGTGTTCTACCGGTGTCTTCCTCACCTCAGAGAGAGCAGATAACAGGTATATTTTTCATTCCTTTTTGTGATAGTTTTTTCTTGCTAGGTATAATGGATGACGAGATGGGAGAACGAGTAACAGACCCTCCTCCTAAGCCTTATGCTGAAAATGTAAACCCGATTAGAATTAAAATTTACCCAGAGTCGTCAACGGGACCATGGATTGTATTTATTAGGCGTAAAGCAAAGGCGCTAAATATCATCCAAATTTCGAAAGATTTGACTTCGCGATTCTCGGATGTAAAAGAGATCGTCAAAGTTAATAAAGATAAAATACGCATTGTCGTTGGTAGTCTCAAACAAGCCAATGCAATGGCTTCTTGCGAGCTTTTTACGCGTGAATATAGAGCGTAT
>NW_026684180.1:0-132000 GCF_030247195.1 Topomyia yanbarensis | reverse complement strand
ACCGGTATTCATCAAATCTGAGGCCTAATACAGAAGCCGCTGAAAAAGTTCAAAGAATTATACCCTTAAACTCCAGCGATCAAAATGCAGTCAAATTTGTTCACCGCACGCACTTGTGACCGGAGATATGGGGCTTTAAAGATCCGGAATATTACCGGTATTCAACAAATCTGAGGCCTAATTCAGACGCCGCTGAAAAAGTTTAAAGAATTATATCCTTAAAGTTGTGGAAAATTCTAGCGATCAAAATTCAATCAAATTTGTTAACCGCACGCACTTATGACCGGAGATAAGGGGCTTTGAAGATCCGGAACATTACCGGTATTCATCAAATCTGAGGCCTAATACAGAAACCGCTGAAAAAGTTCAAAGAATTATACCCTTAAAGTTGCGGAAAACACTAGCGATCAAGATGCAATCAAATCTGTTTACCGCACGCACCTGTGACCGGAGATATGGGGCTTTGAAGATCTGGAACATTACCGGTTTACATCAAATCTGAGGCCTAATGCAGAAGCCGCAGAAAAGTTTCAAATAATTATACCCTTAAAGTTGCGGAAAACTCTAGCAATCAAGATGCATTCAAATTTATTCACCGCACGCACTTGCGCCGGAGATATGGGGCTTTGAATATCCGGAACATTACCGGTATTCAACAAATCTGAGGCCTAATTCAGACACCGCTGAAAAAGATTAAATAATTATACTCTTAAAGTTGTGGAAAATTCTAGCGATCAAGATGCAATCAAATCTATTTACCGCACGCACCTGTGACCGGAGATATGGGGCTTTGAAGATCCGGAACATTACCGGTATTCATCAAATCTGAGGCCTAATTTAGAAGCCGCTGAAAAAGTTTAAAGAATTATACCCTCAAAGTTGCGGAAAGCTCTAGCGATCAAGATGCAATCAAATTTGTTAACCGCACGCACTTGTGACCGGAGATATGAGGCTTTGAAGCTCCGAAACATTACCGGTTTTTAACAAATCAGAGGCCTAATTCAGAAGCCGCTGAAAAAGTAGAAAAAGTTATACCCTTAAAGTTGCGGAAAGCTCTAGCGATCAAGATGCAATCAAATTTGTTCAATTTGTAAATCTTTGAACTTTTTAGCGGCTTCTGAATTAGGCCTCAGAATTGATGAATACCGGTAATGTTCCGGATTTTCAAAGCCCCATATCTCCGGTCACAAGTGCGTGCGGTTAACAAATTTGATTGCATCTTGATTGCTAGAGCTTTCCGCAACTTTGAGGGTATAATTCTTTAAACTTTTTCAGCGGCTTCTGAATTAGGCCTCAGAATTGATCAATACCGGTAATGTTCCGGATCTTCAAAGACCCATATCTCCGGTCACAGATGCGTGCGGTGAACAAATTTGATTGCCTTTTATTACCTAAAAAATTCCGCAACTTTTGGTGTGTATGTTGTGATACTTTTTCAGCGGCTTCCAATTAATTGCCTTTTTGGTTGGATTTCTTCCACTGTGCAGTGCTAGAAAAAATAAAGCACTCACCAATAACCAGTATCTCCAGTCTTTAAGAAAACGTGCGCTATGCTAAGCTTGTGTACTATTTGTTCGTGTCCAAGTGAAACTCGAACTTGTACACGAGATTGCACATCGATTTATTTTATACCTGTGTACTGCGACGGTTGTACACAAATGCGTGAGCTCGAATTTCTACACATGTTCAAACATTGAGTTTGTGCGCGTGTTTAGCCCATTCATGCTCAAGTTGTTTGTGGACAACAACGTTTTTAAACAGCTATAACTTTTGATTGAGGCATGATTTGACTGCTCACAAAAACAAGTAAGGCTAATAAACGTGACTATTACCTTTCATTTGATTACAAAAAGTTACGAGGATCAGCTCTAAAACTGAAATTATTGCAATTAGTCTGATTGGATTCCAATGGAGCAGTGCTGCCAGGGACAGTTTACGTTGACGACGAAAAATGATTTTTTCATATATCTGTGTTATTGTTCAATATTATTGAAAACTGATAAAATTTATCAATTTATAGTGTCTTTGGCTAAGTTTTCCACGTAAGTGGGTATTGTAAATATTCTATGAGAATTGTATTGAGCATTGGAAGATAAAAATTGAGCAGCTTATATCACTGCGAGGGAAGCACCTATCTTTAGGAAGAATAGCTTTTCGTGTTTCATGACCCCACCGTTTTCAAGGAAAAATAGTTTTGAAATCCTACGTGCACTAGAAAAAAGTTGGGCATGAAAGGGTTAGATATTACGGTACACTATTCTAGCCTAAAAACAATGAAGCTCCGTTTTTATTAACAAGTGGTATTTTTGGCTGACGAAATGGGGATATTGTCAAAATAGGGACGTAATTTTTTTTTCTTTCTTTTTGATAAACCGAAGCTGTTAAGGTTGAACAGAGAATGGACAAAAATCGTAAACGAAAAAAGCAGATTTTTCTCACACCGTGGGTTAGATCTTCACAAAAATCAATCAGCAGTACTGTAGCAACATTCTACATAAGTTGATTGATTTTTATTAAGATCTACCACATGGTGTGGAAAAAACTGCTTTTTTCGTTTTCGATTTTTGCCCATTATCTGTCCAAACCTAGCCTCATAACCCTATTCAGATTATTTAGTACAAATTTCTTTTAAGGGAATCAGGAATCAGAATATATTGGCTCAAATGGCACGTTCCCCGTACATAGTCGGGGATTTGTGCCTTGCCGTGTGTTTTCATCATTTCCTGAGCGGAAGGAAAGGACAAGGAGGTGTGGGGAAGTAGAATTGGAAGGGTGGGAAAAATAACAGCACAAAACAAAAATAAACAACAGGTATACTCACAAGTAGTTCAACTTGCCTGCGAAAAAGCCTGAAGCTCTTTATCACATTGGATAAGAAACTTTAGTATGTCTCTGAGTTTCAGTCGACTAAACATGGTTTCGTCTATATAAGCACGGCTGAAGACTCGAAATCGCAATTGCGCTACCGCTGGACAGTTGCATATCAGATGATATGAGGTTCCGTAGTCGGATTCACAAAGATCACACGCTGAATAGTTGCCATGTGATAATTGAGTTTGCAGTGGCCGGTTAAAGCCCTGGTCAGCATGCCGCAGTGGAGCTTCGAAAAATGTAAGAGATTTTTCGAAACCACTGGGCATGGTTGTTCTAGAAACGCCTTTGTTTGGCGTCACGTTTGTAGATTTCTCCAATAACTGCGGTGCTCGGATGTTTCTTTCAAGGGAGTCTTCCAGTGCAAAATTGAAAAAAAAGTATTTACAAGAATTTGATTTCGGGTCAAAAAACTGAAAAAATCGAGGACTGATAAAATACAGTACTTCAAAGTTTGTAGTGCGGAAAGACTTGTTTTAGCGTAATTTCGGTGCGGGAAATAAGCATTTGATTAACCCTCCGGAAGTCGTGCAAATGGCTCACTGAACGAGCAGCCGCAGCTGCTCTAAGACGATTTAGCTGGATTTTCAGAGCAGCGTGCACTCAGTGCACTAGCGCGACTTCCGGAAGGTTAAGGAAAATCGATAACTAACCTTCGATCTCTCTCGCGAATGGTCAATTCTCAACCCTAATACATGACTGAAGTGATCACTCTACTCAGACAGGACCATGCGTCCTCCTCACGCAACCAAATGTTTGTGGATTAATTCCCAAGTTGGCTAAACAAGCACCAAATAAACATAGAAATTAGTCTACTCAGTCCAAAACAATGTCAGTCCTATAGACATCATCTGACGGAAAGTCATCCCTTACAACAAAATATGTGCAACTTTGAAAATAATAAAATGCAGATTACTACTTATTTGCAACAAAATAAGAGCGGCAAAGAATAGTTATATAACCAAAGTGCCTCACTACACTGCTAATATCGAATTATAACTCGAACAAAAAACTAAAAATAAATTTCACACCCAATAAATAGTGACTAAGCAGAACTCAGCTTCAATTAAATAACTTACCTAAAATGGATCTAATTACAAGTCGCAACGATATTTCCAAATATGGCAGTCATATGGAGCTACGCGAGCAAAAAAAACGCATTTGAATAGTTCCTTCAAAAAGTAAATATTGGGAAACTTTTCGTGTTACTCTCATATAAAGACAAATTTTCGTAAAACACTCAATAAAATACCATTACGATACAGTCATCCTTGGTTTGAGGAAATTAGGTGGATTATAATAAGTCACTATAAGGTGAGCTCTTTTCTCCTTCCAATACCGTATGCTGGATAACTGCTCTGAAGATACCATTGCATTGACGTAAACTAAGCCGTTTTGGCGTTAATATTTATTCACTACTTTAAGCATTATTGGTTCCAAGAAAAATTACAACTGTTTTGAAAATACTCGTGATATGTAGATATGCTAGTTTGTATTTTTATGTTACATAGCTTGTCACAGAATATACCTAATATAGCTCGTAGCAATGATAATTTTTTTTGTCTTCACCAAAGTAGTTTGCAAAAGTGCATTACCGAATACTTCATCTCGTCGTATTTCTTTGCAAAAAGTTGATGAATATATCTCACTTTTGAAGAATAGTGAACTCAGTTATGTTGGTTGCCACAACCTTCATTTTAATTCCACGATTTGCAACGATACCAACGATATATTGTGTCAGAGGTTTGCTTGACACAGTAGGGGCAAACAATACTTCTTTAACAACTGACACAGTCCCTCCAACCATTAAGTCGCCCAGAGCTAAATCTTGACATAAGGATTTCCTATTTCTGTTGCCTTTCACGACATGAGAGCAGGAAACCAGTGCTTTTTTCCTTGGTTGAGATATTCCTACCCGTCGGATGCCACACGGTCTCTAGGCTGGTATTGTTCTGATAAAAATAAAGATAATAAATTGTTATAAGCCTCCTAGTAGACTACTGCCACTCGTGTATAAAACAAAGTAAGTTATAAAGAAATAAATTATCACCGAATACTTTTTTGGCGTAAAATTAGAAAAAAAAACTCACTTTGGTCTACCCTAAGCATAATTTTAATTATACGTCGTTATATCCAATTTGAGTAGCATTCCGGCCAGCTGTTGCTTGAACTACCAGATTTGTTTGTTCGATGGATGGATTGTGGGTAACTCGGCTAGAGGAAGAAGCCGCTCATCCATCAGCAATTATCCAACGCTATGAAAAGTTAATCTTCTTAACAACCTTCAATTAGTGAATCTGGCCAAACCGCAAAAAAAACAACCAGTCGGCTTTCGAAAAATTTTCAAGTGACCAAGGTCAAAGTTCTGCTGTGTATAGCGTTTCTCCTCCAAACGAGGACGCACCTTTGAATAAACATTCGCTTTCTTTTCGAGCGAATCGTCCATCATCGTTTGCTCGTTAGTTCATCTTACGGTTCAGTACTTATAACATTAGTGGCCACTGGGTTTCTGTTTCGAACTCTACCCGAAGGTTTCCGTCGAAGCAAAAGTCATGCTGTCGACCCTTTCCACCAGCTGCATGCATGGCAGCGAAACAGAAAGGTTCATCATTTTGTGCACACTTGAGTTTTCAATAATGAAAGTGAACTCCCCGGAAGAAAGTTACAGATTGTTAACGATAATAAATTACAATATATTGGTTGGAATTATCTAGGCTGGCGAAACTGGTTTTGGTGCGGACGGTCGGTGTCGATTGCGGTTATTTTCCCAACTCAAAAAATAAATAGGAGCAATGCGCAAAAAAGCCGGTAATATTTTATACACGATGTAAGTGGAAAAACATCTTTGGCCACGCGTGTTGGTTAACAATACACAAGGCGATGGCGCCTTCTTCGGTCAGATGTGAAAGGGAAAGTTAGGGATATATACGCAATGTCTCAATTGGGCGATTTTGCGTGAAAAGATTGCAAAAAGTAATCTTTCAATATATGATTCGGATCCTGGGAGCCCAGTATAGCATGCTTTCGGTTGATACAATAGTGCGGATTTCTCCTTTTATAAAAAACTCCAACCTTTTCGCAAAATCATGTATTAAATGGTTCCACATATTTTTTGTGGCAGATACATGAAGCCCCAAATACAACAAACTCCTCTATGGGTATCAAATAGTCGTGACCTGCTACAGCCAAATTAATCTTTCAGAACAGAAAAAATCTTAACTTTATGTTTCTTTGTACCTAGTCTTCATATCGTTGAGTGCCTGTAGAAGTCATTGCCCATCAACTACAAAAGTGCGAGAAACGCGTCCAATCACCTTACCCAATGTCGTGAATAAACGATCAAAGAAGACGTACCGAAACCGGATTGTGAATCATATCTCGCTTTTTTGGTTTGCTTTTTCGGAACGAGTTCGTACAATGCAAATAATTTAAGCATTAGTCATACCTTTTAACAGGATAGTACAGATAATCCTGAGGGATCTGTGAGGTGAATTTTGATTTGTGTCAGTTTTGACAGTACTCCAGTAACCAACACAGACCAGCACTTTGACACTGTCTTACGTTAGGCATAATGTTGCGACGAACGAGGTTTAAAAATTTCAAAATCATATCGATTGAACAAATATTGTGAACTGTTCCATCACAGCATATCTTGCAACGTGGAAAATTGTACCCCGTTATTCGATACTATCGAACGTGTGCCAACGATTGCAGGTAAGCGAGAAATGGAACTGTCTTGACGATGAAAGTCTGTGGTGTATGCAACGTCTAGGCGTAGCAACTTCGCGCACATGCGTCATCAATCATCATTAACGTGCTCACCGATAGAGAACATAAGTTATGGTTAGTCTTCAATTAGCACTAGGCATGTTCGAAATGTCACATTCGTTCGAAATTATTCATCAAACCTGTACCTGAATAATGGAAATAAATGCATAAATACGATCGTTAAACCTATTACAATGTAGTGATCTTATGATCAAAAATGAGTTAATGTCGAAATTGTAATCTGTCATAATAAATTATCAAACATAGTGCTACATGAATACTTGAAGCATATGATCGAAAAAGTGCACCAAGAATATCTTGTATGGACAGTGGTTTGAAGTTACGGATTTACAAGTGATGTGGGGTTACTACTGGCATCATAAAATACTGTTGAGTATAAATATAACTATGTCTCTTCTAAAGAAACATATGAGTAATGTTCTCTTCTAATCTGACTCTGAGTTGCCTGTCGACTATACAGATGTATATTGTATACTGAACAAGACATACACAATGAATAAAAATACCACTGTCGAACATGTTCAAGCTTTGGGGTTTGGATTGGTTCATGTTTAACTTTAATAAGATTGTTATCTCTTTCAGTATGTTTGAACTAGAAACGAAAACTCATAACACAAAAATCGCTCTTTAAAAAAATTATGATTTTACGGTTCCGTGGACTTTAATCCCTAGGAAAATATCATTTGAAATCCGGAAGATTCTATTTTTCATTATAAATGTTTGCCATGGTTCTGCCTCGGCTAAGCTTCTGTATATAAGACATTTACGACAGGCTCAGCTCCATTTTCGCTTTTAGTACTTGTTCAACCTCACTCAATGCTATTTTTCCTTAGTAAGAGTAAGTTTAACTTTTTGGACTCATGCATTTTTCTTCACCGTATGGGAGCAACGGAGCTCTGCTGTCCGTTCGTATGATTTGCTGTTCACAAATTGAGTGATTTTTATTTTATGTTCTAATCAAGGTAAGAAGGTTAACTAGTTGCAATCTTATGCCCATTCACCTCTTTTATTCGTATTAGAATGATTTAATCTTATTTGCAAATCTTGAGAATCAACCCTAAGTGTGTTGTATTCCTGGCGAGGGTCTCAATAAGTACGTTATGTGGGCAAACCGATTCAGTTTAGTGAGCCAGTCGTATCCGATTCACTCAAGAAAAATAGAATCGAGTCTGGATCGATTCGGTGATTCATTTGGGAAGATTAATGAAATATCTGTTGATTTTGATCTGGAATAGATATTTTGATTCCATATATGCAAATAAGCGTCTGTGTAAATTGCGCTTATTGACTTTTATGTTATTCCTGTCCACAGCTAACTCAGTCCATTTGCTAGTATCTTTTTAGAATCTCCGTGTTTCATAAGCTCGGTGTAGCGCATTCATTCAGTTATTTTCGGTTCAAGTTCAATTTCAGTTTCAAACTGTATTTTGTTTCTGTGCTGGCTCTGAGTGGGATTATCGAGCAAAAATGCCTCAAACAAGGAATATGCTGTGTGAGCTGTGAGCTCACTTCTACTCTAAAATTTAAAAGATGTCACATTCTGCTTTCACATATACCTAACTATTAATTGCTTTTATTTGTGAATTAACCTATATTTCTTCTAAACTAAATGCTTTCGATTTTGTGTGAAACTTCAGCAAGCTTGGAATTGAATAAATAAAGGAGGCGCTGAAATTGAATGCCGGTTTCGGCAAATGCGCACAGAAATAGGCAACTTTCACAAAAAATATTCCGTTCTAAATGTTGTAATTTTACATTTCCCTAAGTCGCTCACCAGCAGATTTTTTTTTAAAGAATCAAAACTTTTTAAAAAAGAATCGTAGCTCACTAACTTTATTCAAGAGTCGATTCCTTCGATCGATTCGCAATTCACTCGCCCATCTCTAGTAGGGATCTTAAGAACGACCCTTTTGTTCTGAGTACCGGTAACGCAGTACCAATTATTCCGCTACAATACCGGTGTTCGAAGATTTTTTCCAAATATGTAAAAAACAAACAAAATTAAACAAAAACTATGAAACGATAATTTTATTCGTCATCTCTCATATGATTGATATTTATTTAGGTCAACAAAGCATTTTCAATTTGACATGGTAATCTGCCTCCAGCCACCAACGATACTCGTCAGGGTCACGTTTAAAGTAAGTTACAAACAAATTAAGCAATAAACAATTCCCCGGCGCGTTTTGTTCGTGTGCACTCTTTCATAGAAATCGTATAAAAATTGCCGTTTTTGTAATAGCGAGCATTGTGTCCTTTTTGTGGATCGGGAAACCTATTACATAATTTGGGGCAGCCCAGATATCAATTCAAGAGGTACTGAATTGATGGAATACAGCAGCACAAATCTCACTGTAGGGAATCGTGCAACATTTGCACGCTCTGGCAGGGAAGAGGTGTTAGATATAAATCTTTGCTCTGACGGTATTTCGCATGAGTTGGCAAACTCCAATGAGCTCGAATCATCGCTATCTGATCATATATACATCATTTTTGATCATTTTAACATTTCGGTAGATAGGTCTCATGGGTATTTTCCAACGATTGAATCTTCAAATGACTCGGATGAGATCGTAGGTAAACCAAACTCACTCATAGTAGCAGTATACGCTTCAAGTTATCCGTGCTTCTAAAGGAACACCTTGGAAGGCTCGCAAAGCTAACAGAAATGCTCGTCAATTCTCTGAGCGAAATAGCCTTTGTATAAATGTCTCAAGTCAAAATTTAAATAAATTACTTGCGATATCGAACTTTCATGTCATTTAAATTAGAACTTCTAGTGGTGAATATTCGTCTGACGAAGATGAAGTACACACCTGTTTTCGACACACAGCTTCCAGGCAATACGGTGCCATCACCGATCGATTGTTGAGCATTTGCTCGTAGAATTGTGGCAGCCGAATCGATAAAATGGGTGCTTGGAAGTCCCTATAAGTCTATAGGAAAAGATGGAATCATTCCATTACTTCAAAGAGGATATGCACACATCAAGCATATTTTGAAGAAAAGTTCTTATTTGTAGTCTTGCAACAGAATACATCCGATTAGCGTGGTGGGAAACAATTGGGAAATTCATTCCCAAGGGTGACCGCTTTACCTATGAGAAGACACAGAGCTTTAGACCGATCAGTCTGACCTCCTTCCTACTCGAATAAGTCGAACTTAATCAACCACATTCGGGGTGTTAGTTTGGGCGAGCATCCGCTTCATGCAATGCAACATGCATATCAGCGGATGAAGTCTACTAGCACCCTGTTGCACAATGCTGTCTATCAAACTGTTTTGTTTGCTTTTGAGAACGTGTCTTCCGAATCCATTTTTGAATCCACACAAGGTCATTGAATAACTTTATATACCACAAACTAGATACACGCAATGCTTGGCAATCGACAAATGTGCTCTTCGTTAAATCAAGTAGAGATTAAGAAACTGAGTGTCTGCTGATGTCCTCGAGTTGGTGTGCTGTCACCACTTTTATGGAAGCTTATTGTTGACAGCTTGTTGAGGAAACTTAATGAGCTTGGATCATTCCAATATATGGTTTTGCCGATGATTACCATTCCAAGTAACAATTGAGTTTTAAGGTAGTTTTATAGCCACCAATAAAACAAAGATTGCACTTGTAGCGTGCTATAAAACTTCAAATGTTACTTGAGCGTATAATGATCACCGGTATTTGCATTAACACATTTTCGATTTGATGCAGCAAGCGAACGGTATCTTCATGTTGGACTATCAGTCAATCCAAATAAAACAGCAATGGTGCCTTACACTCAACGAAGGATTACAATCAGAACTCGTGCGTTGCAGTTCTTCAACTCTAAAATTATTGTAGATTAGGCGGTGGTCAGCTATTTTCGTCCTCGTCCCTTATCACCTATGTTATAAGGTGATTCATCAACAAGCTATCTTTGAGAATGATCCATGGTTAGGCAACTAATTTTTCCGATCCTATTTTATTGCAAATAATTAAGTAGTTTTCATTTCGTTTTATTCTGAATTGCACATATTTTGTCGTATCTAATTTTAAATATTCATTGATTTTATGGCATTGTAAAGGAACATGTATCCGCCGGTTGATGCTAATCCAGCTGACATTTCTTTGGACTTATCAAACTAATTTCTTTGTTTGTTTAGTGTTGATTTGACCAACTAGTAAACTAATCGACTGGGCATTTAATGTGCGTGGGGAATACGCATGGTCTTGTCTGAGTGAAGTAATGACTGCTGAATCATGTATAAGGGTGTAAAAGTATTGACAGTTCGCGAGAAGAATCAGAAGACAGTTACCTGTTCTAGTAATTAGTGTAAAAATTAGCATCGTCGGTTGAATATGCGACATATAAAGCGTTTCATGTATTTCGGTAGTGCTTATTTTATGCCGTTTAAAATACCCTTTAGTTAGCTTAAAAACGCGCGTGAATAACAAAACAATCGGCCCCTTATTCAATCGTTCGCGGAGAAAGAAACCAATACATAATTGTCTTTTTATTTGCCAACCAACGTTTACACACGATAAATAATACCTATATTACGAAATCTTCAATTACATAGGTAAAGGGCGAACACGAAATTATTGCGGCACCGAAAATGTCATGTCAATTTTCTTATACTGTTTAAAATCAAACCAAAATTTTAGAGTAGTTTTATACATATATTTAATTCAAAAATCAAAAGAAAAGTTAATCGATGGAGCCTTGAGTGTAAAATTGAACGCATTTTCGCTTGATGCCCTCCATCAAAGTCTTTACAGTGTCATCCGGTACCAGTTTCTCCGTTTTTTTCCATTTTCTTAACTTGTCCTTCTCGTCTTTGACTGTCTTCTTGCTCTTCCGAAGTTCCCGCTTCATAATTGCCCAGTACTGCTCCATCGGGCGCAGCTCCGGACAGTTTGGCGGATTCATGTCCTTTGGAACAAAATGGACGGAAATGGCCTCATACCACTCCAGGACACTTTTAGAATAGTGGCAAGATGCCAAATCTGGCCAAAATAGCGGAGCTTCGTCGTGCTGCTGCAAGAACGGCAAAAGCCGCTTCTCGAGGCACTCAGATTTGTAGATCTCGCCATTTACTGTGCTCTTTGTCACGAAAGGCTCACTCCTCAGTCCGCAAGAGCAGATGGCCTGCCAAATGAGATATTTGGAGGCGAACTTCGACATTTTCTTCTTCTTAAATTTGTCGTCCACATAGAACTTGCTCTTGCCGGTGAAAAACTCCAACCCCGGAATTCGCTTAAAATCGACTTTTATATGCGTTTCGTCGTCCATCACACAGCAGCCATATTTTGTTAGCATCTTCTCGTAGAGCTTCCGTGCCCGAGTTTTAGCCGTCGATTGTTGCCGCTCATCGCGGTTTGGGAAGTTCTGTACCTTGTATGTATGTAGTCCAGCTCTCTTCTTTGCATTCTGGACGTTGCTCTGCGACATGCCGATCTTTTTAGCCAAATCACGGCTTGAGACGTTGGGATTTGCTTTAATCATCCGTTTCACCTTTCCCTCCGTCTTTTTGTTCTCCGGTCCCGGTTTTCTTCCAGCTCCTTTACCGTGGTCCAACGTCAACCGCTCCTGGCACCGCTTCAACACTCTGGAGACGGTTGAATGGTGAATGTTCAACATTTTTCCCAACTGCCGGTGCGACAGGTCAGGAAATTCCAGGTGTTTGGAAAGAATTTGTTCTCTCGACTCGCGTTAGTTCACCTGCATTTTCGTTTAATCGAAAAACACGACTTCGAGTTTGTAAACAATACACATCAATGAGAAAGTGTGCAAAATTTGGTTGATTTTTACCCAATGGTAAAAAAGTTATGCCCTGTTGAATGTGTCGCAATAATTTCGTGTTCGCCCTTTATTACGATATCTATTTCGACAAATGCCTCGAGACGCTAAAGGTAATCGCTTTTCATGATATTGTATTGTTTTTAAAATGTCGTGTTTCGGTCACATACCGTTGATACAATTAAACATAAGTTTTAAACAGGCTGTGTAGAAGAAATGCATTTTGTTTGGATTAAAGGAAAATATTGCCAAATAATAATATTGGAAATGTGCGAAATACTCACGTTTTTTCCGCTTCAAATCAGAAGAAAACCTGTTGCGTTGCCACCAGAGTTACAAATATTCAAATTCGTCGAATGAAGATTGATCATGTTCAGCCGCATTCATCTCCGATTATTGAGTTCTACAAGATGACGACACGAATGAACTCATGATGAATGAAGTTCATGTTTGACAATTCTCGGTGGTTTGTTCACTTTGTCAGTTACGTGAGTGCGAGTTCAACGGGTGCTCATCTGTTACATTCGAACTCACGTAACTTCCATGTAAACAAACCACCGAGAATTGTCAAACGAAATTCATCTGACTTATTTTGTGGAGTTATGTCGATTGGTGTAAAACCTAATTGCACGACGCGAACGTGCAACAACGTAACAAACGCATCAAAGTAGGGCTTGGCACAATGTAAGCGATAATTAATATTTTATATGTTGTAGCAACATTTACTTGGAGAATTAGTGAAAGGAATGTTATTGACCAATATTAGGTTTTACACCAACCGACATAACCCCACAAAATGAGCCGGATGAACTTCGTTTGACAATTCTCGATGGTTTATTTACATGGAAGTTACGTAAGTTCGAATGTATCAGTACCCGTTGCACTCGCACTCACGCAACTTACGAAGTAAACAAGCCACCGAAAATTAAAATGAACAGCACACATGAACTTCATTCATCATGAGTTAATTCGTGTCGTCATCTTGTAGAACTCAATTCAACTAAATGAATAATTTTTGAATTTTTGGATTTTTGAATGATTTTTTTCAATTCATTGAATATTTTACGATGACGTCACAAATGAACTCGAGTGTTCATTTTTGACAGTTCGCTTGTACTGTATACATGGACTTAGACAAATTCTTTGCGATTTGCTTCGAGCGAATCTAGTCGTCCGCAAAATTTTTCTAAGCCCATGTAAACAGTACAAGCGAACTGTCAAGAAAAGTGAGGTTAACTTCGTCAGTAAAGAACCTAATTACGAGTCCAGGTTTATTTTTAGCCGTCATAAAAGAGCTTCGATTATTTTTAACTCTGGTTGCCACCCTTTGAGACAAAAGAAATGGCGTTTAAATTCAATGCTGTTTTCGGTAAATTTACGCGTGAATAGACATTTGAAGTTGAGATTTTGCCCCCTTAAATATACCACGAATATACCCCAGGTTCCCTTCAATAAGCCATGCAAGAGTGATTCTGCATCTCATCGTATTGTTCACTTTAGTTTTTTTTAAAGTGAACCACAGAAGAATATAAATGTTGACCGTAAACAATTTATTCATCAATAAATTGTTTATTGATGGTATGAGGGTGTTTTTAAGGGTGCGCAACGTTAGGCATACATACGTTAGGCATAAGTGCGTTAGGCATAATGGACGTTAGGCATAATGGACGATTGACATAATGTACGTTAGGCATAATGGACGATAGGCATAATTCACAAAAATATAAAAATAACCGCAAGGCTTTTGGAAAAAGGTCGCTTGGCTATACCATACATTCGCATAACTTTAGCGAGATATTTAACCAAATTCCCGACTGTCGGCAATCGTGAGCTTAAGTTGCTTTTTTTACAAACCGAGCATTGCAAAATTTATTCAGCAAACGATAAATCTATCACAAATTCTCGGCAGCCGGCTGCCCAGAGCAAAGAACACATGATAATACTTCTGAGAGTTGCATAGATCGTATCACTTATCAAGGTGAATCCAGATTTATGTAACTATTTACCCCATCCTACTAACAAAAAGTTCTTTCCGTGACAAACGTACAGAGTTATACACGGTTTCCATAACAACGTTTGTTTCACTAACATTCCTTTCCTTCCCCGATGATTGGAGGACGTGGCCGGAGCCGTTATTAGCATTTGAAAGTATAGAGCTCTCGAAACGTGCACATTGAGCTACTCCCAGGACTCATTCGATGATTCCCTGCGCAATTTCGCTTGTCCTAGTCAATCACGGAGTAGCAACTACGAATTGTACGGTCATCATGCTCATGCTCTAAAATTATTGTTGTAGATCAAGTCACAGTACGTTAGGATGCTTCTTAACTGAAAACTCGGGTTGGTCTGCTCACATCGATTTTAAGAATCAGAAGAGTTTGCATGGTCTTCGGCCAATGCATACGAACTTTCGGCAAACAATGTAAGACCTGGAGCTGGTGCGATCACGTAGTTCTGATGGTTCTTTGTAGGAGGGCCGAGTCGGTGCTGGTGTCTACTATCGTTATATAAGATTCAACTTATGTCGGTCGCGTAGTAGATACTGGACTTTATTCCAAGCATAAATCTTCGCGTCTCTGTGCGGAGTACATTGTCATACAGTCATATTAGCTGGATAAAGCACAATATTCGTTCTTGGGCTGCATTTGAACATGCCATCGATGTAGGATGTGAGTCCGAAAAGGCCAAAGAATTTGTTGCGGTTTTTCAAGCACAATTGTAGTATTCTAGTCAGGGCATTGACCGCTGGCGGATCCAGGGGCGGTACAGGAGGCGCGTGCTCCCCTATTTAACCAGAAAATGGTCCATTGAAAAGCGTTTGTATACAACCCTATCGTGATTACTAGTTTGTGTAAACCATTATGAAGTGTTAAGGTTTTAGTGTCGTTAGTGGTTTTTTTGAGAAACATATTTGCGGTGTATTTGCGAAATTCCTCACCACTCTCCACGCATGTCAAGAAATGCGTTTCTGAACTTTGAAATCCAATTTACCAAATCGTGAATCAGATACATTTTGCGAGCCATCTTTACCATCGGACTGGAGACGTCCATGGCACTGACTTGACATTGCAAACTCAATTTTCACATGGCTACTATTACTGGAGTGTTATTCGTGTGATCTTGGTGAATCCGATTACGGAGCAACAGTAATGCAATTGCGTATCCGGATTTTGTTTCTCCATACATAGACGAACCTATGTACAGGGAGATAAAATTCAAGAATATGTTATTGTTTTTAACAAAGTATTGTACAGAGCTATAGGCCTTATCAGTACGGTTTATTATTCCTTCGGAAGTGGAGAATTTAGTCGGTTTGCTGTTTTGTATTGTGATTGTGTTTTATTGCCTTTTTCCATTTCCCCCTACCTTTTTCATTCAGCTCCCTTTCAATTCACTTTAAAAAAATGATGAGACGACATGGCAAGGCAAGAAATAACATGGGGAATGTACTAATCGAGCCAATATATTCTGATTTCTGATTCGATGATTGAATATTGTTTTTATTTAGACATTTGTGAAATAAAACATGAGACTGTTGTAGTGTGGTGAACGGCGCATTTATAATCTGTGTGTTTTGTACAGAGTCGGGATTTTCAAGAAGTTATATAAAACATTTTTGGTATGTACATACCAATGGTCAATTTATAATTTTCTATACTGAAGACTGACTTTTAAATAGGATGTGTGCTTTCGACGCTTTCTCAAATTATTTATAGTTGACTTCGAGAGTCTTCTAAAACTAAATTTCTATAAATCATTAAAATCCTTCCGTACCCCCTAGTTGACGATCAGATTCGAATGAGGAAAGTCATGGGACGATGAAGTAAGTGTGATTTGTCTTCTCATCTCAATAGCCATTTAGAATAAAATTGTTTACATTTGTTATCGATTACTTGAGTGTCGGATACTTCGAGTTTAAGCGTTTAGATCATCCCTATATTCCAGTATGCTTTCATCTGTTGGCAGCTTTCCGATAAAGATTTCTCTCTCTTTCTCTGCACTGGTGGCGTCACCACCAACGCATCGGCGTTAATTTACTGACAACATTAACACTATGAGATGTTCAGTGACATCCAACGTTACCATCGACAACATCTTCTTCGTCGTGTGCATCATTATCTGCTTGACTGGATACATTTACAGTTGGGGTAGACACACTGCAGTTAGTGAAAGAAAAAGGAATGTGATGAACGATAAAAAGCACAAAAAAGATCAGAGTAGTGTTCAAGCAGTTTTTATATTCCAAAAACAAACTTAATCGAAATTCACTATTGGCATTTCTTTATATTTCTTTTGAATCATATAAAGACCAAATTTAAAAATGTTAAAGTAATCCGGGCTTTGATTGTCAGTGATGATTTTCAAAGTTAGGATCTCTTTTTTCACCCAAAGAATTAAAAGTACCGCGTCATCGGGGGTTACTTTGGGTCACGGAGGCCACTTTACGTCAAAATTGTAGAACTATAATTTAGCTTTTCGTAAAAAAGTTACGTTGTTTAATGACGAAAGTAAAACATTGAACCGACGAATGTTTTGCTTTTGTTAAAGAATGTGTTTGCTTGCAGTTATTAAGATGTTGCATAATTGAAAAATCGGTAAGAAACAAGATTGCAATTGCGTTTGAAACAACAACCGACACGCTTTCCAGCAAGTATTTCGTAACCAACATCACCGAACCCGATTACCATGGTTAAACAATAATAAACAATACCTTTTGCAAGTGTTGTCAACGACTAGTATTATAATACGAGATATGCAAAATCTCTTATGTTATGGTGAACTAACCAAAAAACCAGGTCCAAATGCTGGACCAAGGCATTTACGCACAAAATATATGCCGTTTGACAATCACACCATACCCCGACCGCGACCGACCTACCAACATGCTCTTTTGACTGTTGAATGTCGCTTTCGCTTCCGTTAGAAACAGTGCCGATTTGCCATGTGTTGGCGAGCTAAACTACATTCGGACTCGGCTTGTACCATCGCTACCCGAGAATGCAGAATTAGTACGGGTCAGAGCTCTAATTCAGTTTGCATTTGAATTTATACATGAATGTCACGATATTGATTTGATTATTATTATTTGGAGGCCATTCGGAGGGCGAAGGTGCTGACGTTGACTGGATTTTTTTAGTCACAGCTGCCGTTGGGCGTAGAATCGCATTCTGAAATTCGCTTGAACAATTTTTACATTTTTACAATGTGCACTTTTTTCTAATACACTGTAAAACCCGGAATAGCTAGCGGCAAATATCATAATTCTCGAGCATAACACGGTACCACATCTGAAAACCATCCGACATGCCAGTGTGCCTTGTCCAGCTCGATGAAATCCTTGCTGAGCCGGGCGAAATATTTCCAGCACATATCTAACTTTATTGTGTTCTTCTATTGCAGGTCATCCCTCTGGGTGTGGTATTAACGAGGAAGTGTCCGCTTGGATGGACCGTGTCCAAAACTCTGCCGTAGACGAGAGCGAGGAACAGCAGCGACAGGAGGAAACCACCGCAGACAGGAACGGAGGTGATTCGGCCCGGCGACGGAGCGCTTCGACCGCTGGCAGCGACAGCGCAGATAACAGTGTGCATAATTTAGAGCGAGATTTATTCCAAAAATCATCAACTCAGCCAAACTATAATAACGTTAACGATAGTGGTAGCACTGGCGCAAGCCAGAATTATTATAACAATTATCGTAAAATTAATTCTAAACAGAACGTGAATGCAAACAATTATACTCACAAAGGCAGTAGAAGCACTAACCGGGTCGAGACCGGGTATGAGTTCAAATTTGCTCACGAAAAGTATTCGAAGGCTGCCAACTGGCGAGCGACGGACGAGAATCCCGACGACCAGGAATGGCACCAGAGGTCCCACGAAAGGGTCCGACGGGCATTCCGCCAGAAGGAAGAGAACAAAAATACCTGCTCACTCTACATCCAGACAGATCCGCTGATCTGGCGGCACATCCGGGACGGTATCGCTGATGTGAGTATTATTGTTATTTCGAGATGGTGCTTGGGATTGGTTTGATTAATGTTTGTTCGCGGGAAAATGGTATAATAAACATCAAATTGGGGACCAAAGCAGTGGGTTACGTCCCTGCCAGTATTTTGTAGCAGTACTATTAAACGAACATACATGTTTTGAAACACTCCTAAATAGCCAAGTTCCATTCAAGTTTATCGCACATTTTCCCAATAAAACTACATGATTCGCTTCAATTTCAAGGGTAGATAGCAGGCAGCGGTTATTATCATACGTTCGTGCGAGATTGATGGTATAAAGTTATGACGTGAACACGGTATGAAAATATTTGCATTCACTCAGTCGCCACATATTGTAGCACGTATTCAGCGACGTTCCTTCTAATAGTTTTCATCATCCTACCTGCTCAGAAAGCGTACAACGTGACACTAAATCTTTTCAGGAAGAGTGGTAGAATTGCTTGAAGTTGGCGGGTCAGTCTGCTTTGGTGTTGCTATACTTGTGAGAAGTTGCAGACAAATGGTATAGGTACATATCGTTCGACGGAGACGATACTTGTGATAGTTGCCGATTTACCAAATCTGCGAACACGTACGCTGCATATTAAAGCATAAGGGTCCCATATTGAAAACAGCCGAGGATAACGCTGTTCAAGGTTTGCATTTTCTGTGAGCCTTGTGGGTGGGACAAACATGTTTGGGTAGTTTTCTTGATGTTTTATAAACAAACCTGGTGTTCTGTTTTGTGGATTGTGAATTATAGATGATAGAGAATACAATCAAGCAGATAACAAAAATGCATATGCGACACTTATGCTTTAATGGCCAATACGTGTGCGTACATAGGAGTTGACAACGTCTAAATATTAGTTTCCAGGACCGTCCTAAGACGATCACATCACCGAGATGTTTAATTTCAGCTTACCGTTTTCTAAAATGAAACTAGTTGTGTGAACATTGGAAAGATTACAAAATATTTGTATGTAAAACATATCTTTGCGCTACGTTTCTATTAACTCGCATAATGTAATCCGCGGTTAGAAGTATTTCGACTGAACCAACCATCGGGAATATGACCTTCATAGTTAGACAGCAATGTTTGAGGTTGAACAGAACCTTGGACAAGAAGGAGATATTAAGAAGTTAGACCAGCTAAAGGTATACTTACTATTCGTACACCGTTGTCCAGATGAACAATTACATTCTGCGTGCTTTATGATGTGTTTAAAGTTGTTATCGTAAACGAAGCGCTCTGCTTTTTTATTTTGATTTTTTCGATTTTCATATGGTGAATCTGCATTCCTTAAAATAGGGATAGTTTATGTCAGTAAATTATCCCGATGTTACCTTAGTCTAGAGATGGTCGAACGTTGCTACTTTAGAGATATATCACTGAAGCGTAACACTTTTTGATCCACACAACACGGACCAACAAATTGTAACGTTGTCCATTTGAACTATCATACATTATACGAACGATATAAATAACAGCAACACCGCTCAATTTGTTGAGTTTTGCTGCGGACTGTCCTAACTGAAATTGTATATGCACGTGTAAATTATTCTTTCTACTGCTCCAACCCGAAGAGGCGAATGACCTTAAGGTTAAAACCTCTATAATCGAAATAAAAAAAACTACAAGGCACAGCCCTATGGGGTTGCACGAACTGTAGACGTAGGACTATACTACTTAATGTAAAATATTTATTTTATTAGTACATTTAGAGTAATAATAAATCAAATATATTTCTTATGTAATTCTTTCGCATTGTTTAAACACAATCAATCAACATAGAATGTTACATACCAAACCTTCTCGGTTATCAGGTCATTTCATTTGTAGTAGGTGATCTAATCCGATTAAACTTATTTGAGAAGATTTGAAGAAAAAAGACAGAAAACTGTGACCGAACTAATATCTGGAACTAAATTTTTGTAGCACAAGATCAGCTTTTAAAAATTGTACAAACTTTTCGATTGTGTGTGGTAAAAAACGCGGACCGCCGAAGAAAAATCAAATTTTAGGCAATATAATCACATTTCATGCATGGACCAAGCTTTTTAGTTATATGCTGCCATTATTGTAACTTTCCTAAAGTACGCATGCAAATGTAGCGAATGCAGTGGTCTTAATTATATATTGAAACTATGAATATACAATAATCGAAAACAATTTTATGTATGGACTTTAGATGAGCTTTTTCAACAGTTTTTCGAGTGGCAGTGTATTCATTCATAAATAGGCTTTGTAGTATGTACATACCTATTAGCTGAATCAAAATAGGACAGGCTGAATGGAAATGAATCACGTGAGGTGGAAATGAATCAATGAATTGATCGAAGCTAAATAATAATCTTTCGTTGTAATTTCCATCGATCCGCGTAAATTTGTTGCTAAGAAAGTTTTCTTCTTTGCGCAATGAAGGCACAGATTGCTATCATGCAGATTACGCTTGCAACCGCTAACAAACAGGGATGCTACATTGAAATCTGTGTTTCGGTCAAAAATATCTTTTTACCATCTGTGATAACTGAAACAGGCAAAAAATCTGTGATAAATTTCCGAAAAATCTGTGAAAAATCACAATATTTCCAAAAATCTGAAATTTTCATAAAAATGCCAAAAATCTGCCATCTGTGAAAAAAACTGTAATAAAAAATTGTGAAAAAAAATCTGTGACAATACACAAAAATCTGTGAATATGGCAACCCTGCTAACAAATTAGATATACCTACCTAGGGACCGTACACTAATTACGTAAGGCATTTTTAGAACATTCCAACCTCCCCATCCCCCCAGATAAGAATTCGTAAGATTTTGACGAACTCCCCCTCCCCCCAACATAAGATCTTATCATGATTTTCGTAATTAAAAAATCATATTGTTAGTTCATTAAATAAGATAGCGAAAACGATACTTACAGAATTATTTCAAGAAAATTCATGACAAAATTTAACTGCATTCATCTGTAGTAATTTTATTTGCATCCTAGTAGAACAACTTTAGAAAAGCCAATCTGGTTCATATAATCTGCTTCGCAATAATCCACTTACTTTGAATCTCTTTTTTTGTGATGTAAAGCTCAAAAGAATTTATAACCTGTTCTGGCATGAATTTATTCTGAGCTCCAACTGTGACGATTATCGTACGCATAGCTCCGACATCTTCGAATATTCTTGAAGTAAAATACAGTTCACACTCTGGAAATATTCGGCCCACAAGATCTGTCACAATCGCATGACAGAACATTTTCCAAATACCTTGATTTCATTTTCATACTTTTTTATGATATTACGTATAAAAGAACAAACCCTCCCTCTCCCTCAGATAAGAATTTGTAAGATATTTTGAGACTCCCCCTCCCCCCATATGCCCTTACGTAATTAGTGTATGCCCCCCTACACATTCGCCTCAAACATTAAACTCAAGCGCACAAAGCAAAATGAGTCATCGCTGATGATGATGGGTAGAGCGAAAGAGACAACTAGTATCACGACACTATGTTAACCCTCCGGCACTTGCGCCGTTGTATTGAGTATAACACCTTCAGAAAATCTAGCGAAATCTTCTTTCAGCACCAGCGTTTTTTAATTCTCAAAGGCCCCCCTCTCATATTGTGACAAATGTCAAAGTAAGCTCAGATGCCAAATTTCACATCATTTGGACAATTTTTGACCCCCGCCCACATCGCTTGAAATTTTTTGAAATTTGTAGTATGGGAAAATATGGAGGAAAAATACATTAAATGCTATAACATTTGAAGTAGCAATCAGAAAATTACAATTTATACCACTTTTGAAAGGAAATAATCTTAGTATTTGAATGAAGATATCTTTGTTTCTAGAAAACTATTGAGGGGGGGGGGGGGGGTTGAGAATTAAAAAAAAAATTTTTTTTGCAATGCCCTAACGAATAATTGTGTTCGAGATTGTACATAAAAGTGGAAACGAGCACAACATAAAAGAAAGCATACCGGGTAGCGTACCTTCACAGCCAGTGTAATAGACTTCTAACTCAGCTACACTGGCTGTGAAAACACACAGCGCAGTGATCTGCTCCGCCAGCCGTTCAATAGGCAACTGAGCTTGTCCGGCTGAATCCGTTCTTTAAATAGTCGATGATGTCGTGATTCATAAAAGCGTAGCGCGCTAGGTACACAAATCTGTCGTACTGGACTTGGGAAGCGCTAACTTCGGTGCGTAAATGCGCGATATTTTGACCAGGTTGTACATTACTTAAATTTTTAAAGCCATGATATCAAAAATCTTTGGGTTTATCTATAGGAATCTATTCTTAGAAGTATTTCGAGGGGATATGCGCAAAAAATTTGAAAATTTATCGTGAGATGTCTGAATTATATGCGTTTAAAATTGGACCACTTTTCGTTACATACCAGTGCACCCCCATATCGAAAACAAAGACGTAGTCCTACGTCAAAAAGAAAAACAGCAACACCCACGAAGAGATATTGTCATTAAATTTGCGTTGCGTTGCGAAGTATGGTGCTATACTTAGATTGCATACTAACGATTATCATGTTGCCTATAGGTAGCTGAACCCATCTTGCTTGTGAGATAAATGATCGGGAATGAATTTAATCTCTTTTAAGTTCAGTAAACTAATAGCATGAGAATCGTCTCTGCTGGCCACGACCATCTTCACCGATACTTAGGATAGGGTAGGAAATGTTGAAATACCTACTTAAGGAAGGCCAACAACTCAGCAATGCTTCCATGGGTATTACGGAGTTGGATCGAAGGACAGGCATAGATCTAGGATTCGCCATAAGCAGGTAATGCGGCCTCGAAATGAATATGTATAATGCGGTGGGATGGTTAGTTTCCGAGCACACGTATATACAGAGCAAAAAGATATTTAGTTATGTTTTCTTGTGTTTAAGGTCTGGATAGTCGGCCATCGAGAGTGAGTTACTTTTTCCCTAAACTACATCAATTTCAACTTCAAACAACCGGCCGTCGGATTATTGTTAAAACCACGAGCTAGTTTGGTATCTATAATCGTTTGAGAATTAGGTGCTAGGACCACAAGACGTTTTTATGCACGAAAGTCGTTTCGATTTCCGAAATTTGTAATCGCTTAACTCGAACTCCGGACAGCCGGCCATCTTTTTTGTAATGGGAGTGTTTTTTCTACTTTATACTTAGCTCGTGTGACCGTCCTTGGTTGCAATTTCGGTATTGAACTGAACTTACTGATATTACTGAAACCGTCACGGTAAATAACGA
Source organism: Topomyia yanbarensis (assembly GCF_030247195.1). Taxonomy (NCBI): domain Eukaryota; kingdom Metazoa; phylum Arthropoda; class Insecta; order Diptera; family Culicidae; genus Topomyia; species Topomyia yanbarensis. The sequence goes on along the minus strand of NW_026684180.1, from coordinate 108,330 downwards.
GAATATGTCTCAATTGAAATTTCAAATATTTTTACGGAATGAAAACAAGCAAAAGAGAAACAAATATTAATCGAGGATTGTATACAAGCCGAACCTACAAAAGAAATAATTTTGAGCTGCCCAAAATAACCATTAACTGTGTCGCAAGATTCACTTTGCATGACGGATACACTAGTTTCACGCTCGCGTCGTTTATTTTCCTTCCCTGTCAGCACACGACCACAGATCCCAGCAGATCTTCACTAATGCCACTCCCGCTAGAAACGAAACTGAGACAGGCTCCAATCCGTCAACCTGTCTAAGTTAATGAACTAATACCGCTTGGGGATAGAACCCGGCCCAGTCCCGAGTTTAAGCAAAAACGACATAAGGTACCCCGGTTGTCACCATGGGGAGGTAAGGGACAGGCGTTCTGTATCAAAGGTGAATGGCAACATAGTTTGGCATCATGTTGCACGATAATACAGCTTTGCCAACCCGGAGAGATTTTTTTTTATTCAAATTCAGCTTAAACTATTTACAACACAGGGTTAGGAACAATAGCTTATCCTCCTTCATCTATGTATGGAGACCCAAAAATCCGGATAGCTAGAACTGATTCTGGACCAAAGAAGTCAGTTGCAGCGCCAGCTCTTGCCAATTCGTGCGTCCATTCATTTCCGGAATGACCGGGTACCCATAAGAGGTAAATAGCATTTAAAATGCAAAGTTCTTCGATTTGAGTTCGACATGCGATTACTTATTTTGATCTTAAATCTGCCGAACTAAGTGCTTTCAGAGCAGCCTGACTGTCTGATCAAAAATAGAGTGATTTAAGGGGGGGGGATGGTGTAAGGGTTTCAGCGTGAAAAAAATTCTTTTTGCAATTTTTTTAGAACTTTGCATGGAGCGAATTGATCAAAACTTTTGTACATTATAGTGTATCATTTCAATAACAAGCTGTATTTTTCTATGCACAAATATCGACAAATGACTCGGTGACGAAGCTTTTTGTAGAACGTCTCTGGAAAAACATGATTTGCGTTGTTACCTGCTATTCAAAAACTACCTAACTTCTTTCAAACTTTGCCTACACATTGTATGTGAAAAATACCTAACCCATACGTTGAGTTTTCGACATGAATTTCCAATCGAGGTTTTTTTATTCATTTGCAATAAAAATTTTAAAAATTTCTATTTTTCACGAACAATTCCGCCTTTTTATGAGTAAACCCCCTTAATAGATTTCCTGAAGGTGGTGACAGCACACCACCTTCAGGAAATTCGCAGACACTCAGTTTGCTTATCTCTACTTATCTTAACGATGAGCACAGATGTCGGTTGCTAAGTATTGCGTGTATCCAGTTCGTGATATTTTAAGGTACTCCATGACCTCGTGGTCCTTCCAAAATGAATTCAAGAGAGACTTTGTCAAAAGCATGTTCAATATCAAGAACAACTTGTAAACTTGATTGCTTTTACGACATATGTTTTTCGATGTTGTAGACAGCATTGTGTAACAGAGTGGTAGTAGACTTCGCCCGCTGGTATTCATGTTGCATTGCATACAACGGGTGCTCGTCCAAGCTAACATCCTGAAATTAAATTAAACGTTCCACTGATTTGAGCAGGAAGGAGGTCCGACTGATCGGTCTAGAGCTCTTTGCCTCCTCATAGGTGATACTGTTAGCTTTGGGAATGAATTTTACAGTTATTTCCCGCCACGCTAATGGAATGTAACCTGTTTCAAGACTACAAATAAGAACTTTTTTTAAAATATGCTTGAAGTATTCATATTCGCTTTGAAGTATAACTGGAATGATTCCATCATTTCCCGGAGACTTATACGGATTAAAACTTTCAATCGCCCATTTGATCGATTCGGTTGTCACAATTTTACGAGCAACTGCCCAAGAATCAGAACTACCTGAAAAGAACTCAGGGGCAGTCGTCAGTGATGGGTTCGTACAGCCTGTGTGTCAAAAACACAATTGAGAACTACATCTTCGTCAAACGAGTATTCACCATTAGCAGTTCTTATCGAACTGACATGAAATCCTTTCGATTTCGATAGTAACTTATCTAATCTACTGGGTCTCGTTGAGACTTGAGACATTTGTGCAGAGGCTTTCTCAAACACTTCGCTCAGAGGATCGAAGGGCATTTCTGTAGCCAACTTAAAGGCATCCGACCCGTTGCTGCGTCTTCGATTTCATGCTCTTCTGCATACCTTTTTGAGTCGAATAAGTTCGGTATTCCACCAAGGTGTTCCTCTAGAAGAACGCATAACTCGAAACGGACAAGCCTCTTGATATGCTGCTGATATGGGTGAGTTTGTTTTATACACGACCTTCAAGTCGTCTTCGTCGAGGTTCCTGTTCATAGATTTGCGATTACAATATGTGAAGATTTGCAGTGAGACGTTTATATGATTAAATACGATGTACTTATGATCAGATAACGATGGTTCGAGCTCGTTTTTGGGCACGAGCCAGTTTGTCAACTAATACGTAATACCACCAGAGCAGAGAGTTTCTTCTAACACCTTTTCCCTGCCAGATCGTGCAATTTCCTACATTGAGTATACACAGAAGTTTTTACGCGGTTTTTTTTTAAATTACCCGCGGTTTTTCAAATCCCGCGTAAAAACCGTGTTCATTCAAAACTCCCCAAAACGTGTAATAAAAAAACCCCGTTACTTCAAAACTCCGCGCATGAAAAAACTTTACTGGTCGGATTCGATACAAAGCTTTAGCTCTGTTCAAGCCACGAAACTTTGACTAAAGCACCATTTTTTTATTTATAAATTTCGGAGATATAAAGTGTTTTCTATTGAATCCCGTTTCGAATTTCATTTTAATCACTTTTATTTCAGGTGCATGTAATGTTTAAAACAAATGTAAAATCTTTACAATGGCATAGTTTTGATACAGTTACCATATGATTATATTGCTTTACTGCGAAGTTTATTTCATGTCTGAAGTAATTCTTCGGGGTGAAGGTGGCACACCATATCGCAGTACTCAGTATTCACTAGTTTGACTAATGATTTATTACCAAATTACGAATCATTGATCCACAGCACTTGCGAACAGCATGGACACATTTAATGTGTGACTTTTTTGTCAATTTGTTTAAAAATAATTTGCTTTTGCGCAAAAATAAAACTAATTAAAACAATGATGTACTAATCGTCGACGGCAACAATTATCCTAATCTAGTTTTCCGTACCAACTTGGTAGAAGAAAATTATTGTCTTTTGCTAGCTGGATAGTTTGCTCTCATGTCTTGCTCAAAATATTCACTTTCTCTACTCATCAACTTCTTCCACGACAACTATTTAATTGTAAATAGGGGAACATCTGATCAGACTGACAAAACCACAAACATAATAATACCCCTAATTGTTTAAGTAATTAATTATTGTAGCTAACAAAAACCATTTTTTTTAGATTTTTTTTCGAAAAAGTGCTCCGTAGCAATATGTGCCTCTATCGAACACACATGAAAATTAAAAAAACGCCAAGTTTTGTTAGTTAAAACAGAGCTACATGACCGCAATTGAAATGTCGTGTCCTTTTTGTTGTTGTAAAACAGCTGAGGCTCGATTTGCACAATGCCCCTGTAGGCTTTGTGGGTGGTCGCCATCTGGAATTCCAAAATACCGTCATTCAATCACTAATGCGTACATATTTCCTCTTTTCAAGTTTTTTTAGCAATGAGTCCACTGTGTTCTGCAGTATCCAAAAGCCATCATTTTGAATTTGAAAATCGTACCGATCATCGATTTTTGTTAATTTAACGCCCTTTTTAAAATTACTCCCACATTGTGTTATCTGGAAGTCGCCATTTTGATTTTCGAAATGGTGTCATTCATCAGATTCCGTTATCTACGCACCACTCCCTTTCAAACGACACCCATATTGAAATTTTGGAGGTTTTCTGATAACCGTCATCTGGGATTATAAAATCATAAGGCTAATTTTGTTTAAAAATTTGTAAAAAAAATGATATTCTGAGAGTCACCTGGGTAACGACGGTCACTCGATAGTCACCTATTCTAAAATACCTCTTCGTGAGTGAGCTGACGGTGAGAATACCAATGAGCTGACCCAAATTACCAATGGAAATCAAGACAAAACCAATTTAATGCAGAACCTAGTTTATCATAAACTCTCTTTAAACTGTTTGTCAATTAGTCATAAATCTAAAAAAATTACGGTTTTAGTTTCATTTTTGTAGGGAAACAAATATAGTCCTATTCCCTGGCTGGATGAACTCATTTACCCCATGTACAAGAAAGGACACAGACTGGAGTGCGCTAATTACAGAGGGTCGCGTATGCTCGTTGGTTTTGCCGACGATATTGATGTAATTGAAGTCGATCATAGAGCAGTGGAAGATGCCTTCGTGCCTGTTAAGAGGGACACGGCGAGGATAGGCTTAGTCATCAACTCAGCCAAGACAAAGTACATGGTCGGCAGGTAAAGAGAGAGGCAGGTCTAGTGGTGTTGGTTCCGAGGTAGTGCTTGATGGTGACATGTTTGAAGTGGCCGAAGAACTCGTTTATCTTGGTACACCAACGATGTTTCCTGTGAAGTAAAAAGGCGAAATGCAGCTACCAACAGGGCCTTTTATGGTCTACGTAACCAGTTTAGGTCCCGTAACCTATAAACGTCAACAAAATTCGCCTTATACAAGACACTGATCCTCCCTGTCGCTCTTTATGGCCACGAAGCTTGAACGTTGAGGGAGGCAGATAGGAGAGCATTCGGAGTCTTTGAGCGTAATGTGCTGCGAGCAATAGTCGGCGGGATATGCGAAATGAGTTGTACCAAGTATACAAAACAGCGTTATGTTAAACAGATAACATGCGGCAGACTGCAATGGGCTGGTCATGTGGTACGAATGTCGGAAGAAAGAATTACGTAAACAATATTCAGCAGGGAGGCAGGAAGAGGACGACGACTTCGTGGGAGGCAACGAACACGTTGGCTATACGCATTAGAAGAAGACCTGGGACCCCTTAACACTGAACGTGCGGGGAAACTGGAAGGACGCCGCCTAAGACCAACAAAGATGGAGCTATACGATACGCCCGGCATTGGCGATATGACGCTGTAGCCAACAAGAGTCTGTGGATGAAATATTCCTAGTTTTGTTATAAATAATTGGTCTAACTAGTAAATACTGAGTCCTACATTCTGGTCTGCCACATCCATCCTGAAAAGTACTTCAGAACTGAGATAAAACTTTGCAGTAAAACATTACAATCAAATGGTAACTGTGGCAATGTAAAAAATTTTGCATTTGTTTTAAACTTTGCAAGAACCTGAAATAAAAGTGGTTAACATAGAATGCAAAACGGGGCTCAATAGAAGACACTTCATACCTCCGAAATAACCAAATAAAAAAAATGGTGCTTTGAGCAAAGTTTCGTGGTTTGAACAGAGCTAAAACTTTGCGGAAGCAACTATTCTTATATTGAGAACAAAGTTTTTTTCTTACGTGGATTTTTTAATAAATGCTGTTTTTTAATAAACGCGTTTTTACGAACGTAAAAAAAACCTTAGTGTATGCAGATCGGTACTGCTTAAGTATTCCATGAGTTCAGTGCCTCTCAATTTGATATTTGAGCTGTCCAAAATTATGTGGTGGTTATCATCGCCGATTATGAGTGAAAACCCATTTCTGTCCAAGTATGATACAACGCTTTTGAAATTATCAGAAGGTTGATGATTCATTATGCGGCAAATATGCCGAACACTAGGCGTATTTTCTATTTATGTTATTAATAGTCGTATTGACAATGAGAGCACAAATTTCGTGATTGGTGTGGTCGGATATAAGACATGCATCAATACTAATATTCACAAGTAAACATACCCAAGGCATTTCACGTGGATCTGTTATGCCACTTTTTTGAAAGCTACAAAACTAGGGTTAAGTAAGTTTCTAACATTGATGTTACCTTAATGGAACTACTTTGACCTTTTATTCCTACACAAAACCAAATAAATTCATAGTTGCTGGACGTTTATGCTATGGGCCTCTAGGGTGGTTTTGTCCGGAGAAAGAAAATGGACTCCTATCAACCTCCTAGAGGACCGCAGCCACGATTATCGTACAATAGGCTATGACTACAGTTACTCAACCAAAATTTCTTCATTTGCATCGAATACTTTCCTATACAATGCGAGCCTAAAAACTGGAGACGGGTATTTTTAACATGTATAGCAAATAGGGGCATCTCCAAAAGATAACCATATATTGGTCGAAGTGGCAAAGTTTGCCCAAATAGGAAAAAATGGGTAACAGAATAAAAGTAAAACATTATGTGATATAAGGTTCAGTTGATTTGATACTGAAGTCCCGTTAAGAGGTAACACCGACATTCGAATTTCAATGTTGAAGTTTTTAAAGTACTGTTTTGAATGTTCAGTATCTTTTAGCCAGCTGATCACTGTTTGAACCTAAATCATTGATATTTTCTAAATTTATTATTTCTTCTTACCCGCATTCGGTTAAAAGTTTTATTTGCTACTAATCTAACTGAACTCTCTGAATTCTTTCACTTTGTATTCTTAAACTTCAATTGTCTGCATCTAAATAATCGCAATATAAGCAAAAAAGGGTTCACAAGCACGGAAACCCATAGTCCTACGTTCCGTTTCCAGCTAAACATCGGTATTCCAGCTGAACATCGGTATTCCACCATAGCATATTTGGATACTACTTGTCGTGGCGAATTCTCCGCTCCGTTGTTGCACAGCGAAAATGTATATGGCCTTCATTTGGCTGACCGCAGACGATGGGTTAGCTTTAGTTTGCCTTTCATGACCGCAGCTAGCAGCGCCTTCGCGTAAGGATAATAAATTACGACATGATTTATTTATTCCACTTCTGGGAGGCATAATGATAAATTTCTTCGTTTGTTTTAATGGATGACTCTATCGTGTGTGAAGTCGACAGGCTGACTACGAATGCTGCCTAGTGGATGAGTCGGCGGCCGATCACAGTTTCGCATTTGTGTATTTCGGATGTGCTGACACAAGGAACACGAGTGTTCTTCCGAAGGGTGTTCGCAATCAAACTTGAGCTTATTAGCACCAGGATGAATATGGTGCGCTTAAATTTATCGTTTGTGGTTTCGATGAAAGCAGAAAATGAATACAGCTGGCGATGCTAATTCGAGACATGTTTCACATATTCGTTTCCGGTTTATGTGTTTGTGACACATGTAATGGTTCCAAATTTCGTTGAGCTTACCAATCTCACATCTCCTTCGGTTATCAAGGCACTATGGCTACTACATCTGGCATATTTTTCATGACTCTTCCAGCATGACCGGGGACGTAAGTCGGAGATTGATGAGAAAACTCGCGAGGAAATCCTGTCGCTTATTGCCCACCACGTGACGGCGGTAAACTACATCTATCGCAATACAAAATTTGACGGACGGATAGAGCACCGGAACATTCGTTTTGAGGTAAGCGCCCCTTATTGAAATACTTTGGATTAAATTGAGCTTCAGGTCTGCTTGTTGTTCCAGGTCCAAAGAATTAAAATTGACGATGACTCCGCCTGCAATGAAAACTACAACGGAGAATCGAATCCTTTCTGCATGGAGAACATTGACGTCTCGAACTTTCTGAATCTACACTCGCTTGGGAATCACGAGATTTTTTGTCTTGCCTATGTGTTCACCTACAGGTGAGTGTGAGGTGCTGTTTGTATCAAACATCAATACTAATACTGTTTTAAATTTGCTTCCCACAGAGATTTCACTGGCGGAACCCTCGGTCTTGCCTGGGTCGCTTCCGCTTCCGGTGCGTCCGGTGGCATTTGTGAAAAGTACAAAACCTACACCGAAACGGTTGCGGGATTGTACCAGAGCACCAAACGTTCCTTAAACACGGGTATCATCACATTCGTTAACTACAATAGCCGTGTTCCGCCAAAAGTTTCCCAGTTAACGCTGGCACATGAAATCGGGCACAATTTTGGGTCACCGGTGAGTTCAGTTATATTTTAATTCACACAAAAAGCTTACTTAAACACGATTCATTGCAGCATGACTACCCAGCTGAGTGTCGTCCTGGAGGTATCAATGGGAATTTCATCATGTTTGCCAGTGCCACCAGCGGAGACCGGCCGAATAATAGTAAATTTTCCACCTGTTCGGTTCGGAACATCTCCAATGTGCTAGATGCCATCGAGGACAGCAAAAAGCGAAACTGCTTCCAAGCATCGGAAGGCGCGTTCTGTGGCAACAAGATTGTTGAGATAGGCGAAGAATGCGATTGTGGCTTCAACGACGAGGAATGTTCGGACAAATGTTGCTATCCGCGTGTCATCGGCGAGGTGGATCTAGGACTGAATGCAACTGCCAAGGGTTGCACCAGAAAGGCACACACACAGTGCAGTCCATCGCAAGGTCCGTGTTGTGATAGCAACACGTGCAAATTCGTTTCCAGCTACGCCAATGTGACCTGTAAAGAGGAAACGGAATGTTCCTGGAGTTCGACCTGTAACGGGACGACCGCCGAATGTCCGGAACCGAAGCCGCGTGACGATAAGACCAAGTGCAATAACGGTAATGATTTGATTGGTGTACATATATAATGTATTGCATCGTCAGCTTCACCCCTTGAATTTCCCGACAGGTACCCAGCTGTGCATCAAGGGCGACTGTTCTGGGTCGATCTGTCTGCTGTGGAATATGTCCGAGTGCTTCCTAACGTCCCACATCATTCCTAACATCGACAAGCGTAAGCTGTGCGAGCTGGCATGCCAGAACGGGAACGATACCAATACGTGCCGGAGCACGAGTGAATTCGCTCACCTTTACGGTCTGCCAGACGGTGGTATTAGCTTGCGGCCAGGATCACCATGTGATAACTTCCAAGTGAGCTACTTTGTGTTTTAAGTTGAATTCATTACAACATAAGTAATAGTTGTTATTGTTTGAACGACCAAAAAGTAGAGTTTTATTGTAGACTTCTGATTTTACAGAATGTCCCAGTATTAATCGATATTCTCTTCTCCCTATTCACCTCGACCAGGGTTACTGTGATGTATTTTTAAAATGCCGTGCCATCGACGCCGAAGGACCGCTGGTGCGGCTTAAGAACATGCTATTCAATCCGAAAACACTGCAAACTGTCGCCCAGTGGGTGACGGAGAATTGGTACATGGTTTGTCTGATCAGCATTCTGTTCGTCATCTTCATGGGAATATTCATAAAGTGCTGTGCGGTTCATACACCCAGTTCGAATCCGAAGAAACCACCGGCTAGGCGGATCACCGATACCTTGCGCCGACCGATGAATACGTTGAGGCGAATGGTGAGTTTCAATGTTTTAGACAAACGAGTAGAGCTGTAATTAACCGTGTTTTTACAGCGTCACCACAATGGCCACGGGCCGAGAAGTGTTCCTGCGCCGCATAATGAACGTTCTCGTGGTGGTGGAGGTGGGAATGCTGCTGGTGGAGGTAGAAGCAGAGGAGGCGGAGGTGGTGACGGTCACGGCGAACGTCGTAGTGGGCAACCGTCGTCTTCCACTGGTGGCAGTCGACCATCCAATAGTTCCAGAGTGCCAGCGCATGGGTATGGTGAAGGCAGAGGCCAACAATACTATCCACCGAAAGGTGTGTTCTACCAAGAGTTATTATTGTTTTTTGAAGTTGTTTCCTATTTCTCTTCAATGAAATATCCCCCGTTTTTTCTTCTATTCGACATCCCTTCTCAATGCTCCCCTTCGCTATTTATAGTTGAAAACCCTGTCGCTTATTATGAAAATTAATATCTTTTGTTTACGATTATTTTTAGCCGCTCATAAAAAACGACACTCCAGTAAGCATAGAACCAAATCGTAGAGCGAAACGATTAGGCCAAATTTAGCAACAAACCACAAACTTTCCATACACAAACAAAACATACATCACTAGTTTATTTTTACGCTTCTGATAGAGTGTGTAGTCAACAAATTTACAATCTAGGATTATCGTGAAAAGCCAAATTGGTCTTCATCAAACTCTAAAAGACTCAAATTTTGTTTGTGGCTGTATGTTTTAAATCTGATCCGGAACAAAAGTAGTAAGCAATTTTTTATTTTGGTATGTTTTTTTCCACTCGCTAACCCCCAATCTGTACAAATATAGGATTAGTCTTACTAACATTTTATTTTTTAATTTGCACAAATTCTGTATTTTTATACAAATTCAGTAGATTTGTACTTTTTTACAATTCTGTAGCAGAGCTGTGTAAGTCTTCGTTTTTAGGTCCCTTATCCCACTCGTTTTGGAACATCTTCAAAATTTACGAACGAATGTTTTCGTTGACCTTAAGCAGTTCGTTCAATGTTATCATCATAAACGGAATCTCTTCTATAGATAGAACATATCTTTCAGTGTTATTTGATTTTTTGTTTGTTTTGTAATTAACTTTCATTAATTTTTTCGTTTATTTGAAAAAAAAAAACGTCATCTATTCATTAGTTATGTAAGTTGACTGGGTTTATCCCATCACTTGGGTTCGCATGCACGTTACATATAAATTTATTGGAGCAATATTTTAAGAAGGTGTCAAACCTTCCACCAGTTCTGTCTAATGTCTATATGATCATGGAATAACTGGGTAGGTATAACACAAACTTTTACCGAAATCTGGTTCGTCGTCGCTTGAACAATGGATATTTGTAAGATTTATCAGATCCTACACCAATCCAATTTCGAAATGATCAGTACCTCCAGATCCGAGCACTAGTAGGATGAAGTGCAACGTATGGTTTAGATATGGTTAAAATAAATAATCGTAGTTTTTAAGAATAATTCCTTTGTACATAATTAGAGTCATCCTCGTACTTAATGTAATTATTCTCATTGTGAAACAACTTAAAATATTTAAAGTACATGTTCACAGTGCTTAAAATACTTTGTGTATTTCAAGTGCATTAATAATCTAAATACATAAGGTATCTAAAATCTTTCTTCAGTTAAATAACTGTAAGAATGTCGAGTACTTCTTAAACAATGACAGTACTAAATGTACTTAATGGTATTTAAAGTACCACTACTAATTAAATACAGCTTTTGGCACTGCATCGTCTTGAAGATTTAGTGCTTGGCAACGAGAATGAGTAGAAGTAGTGTTTGTAATCATTAGGTTTGTTCCAGGACACGGAAGTCACTCCGGAGTAAACAGGAGCAAAAAATATCTGATCCTTCTTACTCCGGTTTGCTACCAGAAGAAGAATTTCTCCGGAGTACTTCCAGTTTCTCCTGGTACTGGAACAAACCTATTCCTTGGTCCGCTGTTCATCGAAACACTTCCCTTTAACACTTCAACTAGTGTTGCGAAATCTAACCGTAGCTGTAAATAGCTTGGCAGATCAAAACAATCTTAAAATTTTTTTTCGAGATGATGTCTCAGACTGGCTCATTTTCAATAGTTGCCTTCTTGCACTAAATAAATTGTGTCCCGTAGGCTCGAATTTCCAGCAGGTATCATATCGTACAACTTTTTCACTTTGCACATGAGCTTCTTGTTTCGGACTGCGTCTTGGCTGCTTTTTCTTCTTATATTTCTTAAGATGCAAACGTTCTTTAGCACGATGAACATTAGCCTTTTTTGGCCATATCACGCATTGAAACCTCCTTCTTTTGCTCGAACGTCGTCAGTATACGTTGATCCAAACGAGGGTTAGCAAGAGTTTTTTCGATCTGTTTTCGGTTCATCTTCAAACGTGACATCCTGACCGAATCTCGGCTTTCTCGCTTACTGCTTCCTGCTTTTTGCCAACTTTTTCAGTGACATTCCGGGTTCTGCACACCATTTGTGTACAATATTTTAACGTTGTTCTGCTGACATTTCTTTAGACTGAGCAAACTAATTTATTTGTTTGTTTAGTGTTTATTTGACCAACTAGGAAACGAATCCACTTGGTCTTTAATGCGTGTGGGAAATACGCATGGTCTTATCTGAGTGAATGACTTTTGAATTATGTATGAGGGTGGAGAATTGACAATTCGCAAGATCAATTCAAATCCAATTACCAATTTGCGGCAATCATTTCAGCACGAGGAACAAATGTTTTATGGTCACATTTAATGTTTTACTTTTAGTCCATTAACTCATCAGTCAATTATACTGAGCTAAGAATAAGTAGGTACTATTTGGAAACGGGGGGTGTTTGATTCGTACATGATGTTAATATCGTTTAGGAACGCAGCATTTCTATTTTTTTCTGTTTCGCGTCTTCATTGTAATATCGCAACGTTTACTCGAACGAGGTAAAATATTTCAAGCTACGGGATCTCTTTATGCTTGTGATTATACCAATAAGGACCATTTATAAATTCTGCCACGCTATTAGGAGGAAGAGATATGACTAATTGTGATATAAATGGGAGGGGAGCACGTTATGTGCTTTGACGCAATCGGCGGTTTTACGCACGATTGCGCCATGTATATAGGAAATTCCATAGAACATGAACACTTTTGCAAGTAGCGGCATTAATGCGCTACTACAAAATGAAGGAAAAACTAAAATTATTTGATTAGTATTAGACCAAGGGGAAAAATAATTGGTAATATGATAGAGAGTTAGTTAGTATTAGGTAATCTTAATGTACCATAATACCACTTTTAAACTCATTGTTTACGGTCCATTTTACATTGTCGTCAACACTCCCGACAGCCGGCTGTCCGGAGTTCAAGTTGTTGCCGGTGAAACAATCTCGATAAACGATTACCCAGAGTTTAAACGCCTAGAACATTTACGTATCCTACAGTCAATAAACTATTCAAACATCTTATGCACGAAAATATTTTCTCAATCGCATCGCTTGCTTGAAGGGAATCCTGACTAACAACCCAACCAGTGTCACTGAGTCGGGGCCTTCCGTTAAGTCAGGAATCAGAATATATTGGCTCAAATGGCACGTTCCCCGTACATAGTCGGGGATTTGTGCCTTGCCGTGTGTTTTCATCATTTCCTGAGCGGAAGGAAAGGACAAGGACGTGTGAGGAAGTAGAATTGGAAGGGTGGGAAAAATAACAGCACAAAACAAAAATAAACAACAGGTAAGTTAAACTCACAAGTAGTTCAACTTGCCTGCGAATAAGCCTAAAGCTCTTTACCACATTGGATAAGAAACTTTAGTATGTCTCTGAGTTTCAGTCGACCAAACATGGTTTCGTCTATATAAGGACGGCTGAAGACTCGAAATCGCAATTGCGCTACCGCTGGACAGTTGCATATCAGATGATATGAGGTTCCGTAGTCAGATTCACAAAGATCACATGAAAAAGACTCAGCGCGCTGAATAGTTGCCATGTGATAATTGAGTTTGCAGTGGCCGGTTAAAGCCCTGGTCAGCATGCCGCAGTGGAGCTTCGAAAAATGTAAGAGATCTTTCGAAACCACTGGGCATGGTTGTTCTAGAAACGCCTTTGTTTGGCGACACGTTTGCAGATTTCTCCAATAATTGCGGTGCTCGGACGAAGCCCAGGACCGTATTTTTTCCCGTATCCAACTTGTCGGCATTGGCAGCGCGGGCTCAGGACCAACGAAGTCAATCGCTGAACCTGCCCTGGCCAATTCGTCAGCCCATTCATTTCCAGTAATACCGCAAGGTCCGGGCACCCAGACAAGGTAGATAGTGTTGACAATGCTTAGTTCTTCGATTTGGGTTCGGCACGCGATCACTAGCTTGGACCGGGATTTGTCTGAGCTAAGGGCCTTGATTGCAGCCTGACTATCGGAGCAGAAGTTTATAACTCTGCCGGACAAACTCAGTTGAAGGGCCGATTGCACCCCGCACATAATCGCAAAGATTTCTGCTTGGAATACAGTACAGTATCTACCTAGTGAGTGAGATTGTTCCAATCTCATTTCACGACAGTAGACACCAGCACCGGCACGTCCCTCCATCAGAGAACCGTCAGTGTAACAGACTACTTGCGTTTGTTGTTGTCTTTCCATAAAGCCAGACAACCACTCCTCTCGAGAGGGAATCTTCACATGGAATGTCCTGTTAGGAAAACTACAAGTGAGTGTAATGTCGCTGGGAGCAAGAATATCTTCACCCCATGTAACCATTTGTGACCACAATCGTGTATGACTGGTAGCAATATCAACATGATTACTGTTCCAAAGCCCAGTAACCTGCAGTCTGTATGCACATGATAGTGCTTCTTGTTTTAAGTGTATGTGTAATGGTTTGATATTTAAAAGTGCCTCAAGAGCAGCAGTCGGAGTCGTGGTGAAAGCACCAGTCAACGCCATGAGCGCCATTCTTTGCAGATGGTTTAGCTTTGACTGGACTGTCACCACCTCTCCCCTCTGCCACCACACAAGGCATCCGTATGACAGTATTGGACGTACAATTGTCGTGTAAATCCAATAGATGTATTTAGGTTTGAGACCCCAGGTCTTTCCAAAAGTTCGTCTGCACTGCCCGAAAGCCATGCACGCTTTCTTGACTCTGAACTCAATGTGAGCAGACCAATTCAGTTTGGAATCCAATATGACTCCAACGTATTTGACTTGATCTGCACACAGTAGCTCAGAATCAAAGAACTGCAAGGGACGAACTCCGGTTGTTATTCGCTTCTTCGTGAAAAGAACCATTGAAGTTTTGCTTGGGTTAACTGATAGTTTAACCTGTCGACACCACTGTTCGACGGCTCTTAATGCCTGTTGCATTAAGTCAAAGATTGTTCCGATGCAAAATCCAGTAATTAGTATTTGGTAATCGTCAGCAAACCCGTAGGTTGGAAATCCAAGCTCATTGAGTTTCTTCAACAAGCCGTCAGCTACTAAGTTCCATAACAAAGGTGACAGAACGCCGCCCTGAGGACAACCACAAATACTCAACTTCCGTATCTCAGCCTGTCGCAGTGACGAGCAAAGTATGCGGTTACTAAGCATTGCGTTTATCCAACCTGAGATACATGCAGGTATCCCATGACCGCGCGTCGCTTCCAGAATAGACTGGAAGGACACATTGTCAAAAGCACCCTCAATATCTAGAAATACACCCAAGCTAGATTGCTTGAGCGAGAAGGCTTTCTCAATGTTGTAAACAACATCATGAAGCAGAGTGATCGTGGATTTCCCACACTGAAATGCATGTTGCATTTTGTGCAGTGGATATTCAACTAAACTAACGTTCCTGATGTGATGATCGATTATCCGTTCCAAAGCTTTCAGAAGAAAAGAACTTAAGCTGATAGGCCTAAAACTCTTGGCTTCTTCATAGCTTGAGCGCCCCCCTTTGGGAATAAATCTAACAGTTATTTCTCGCCATGCTTTCGGGATATACCCGGTAGCAAGACTGGAAAGCAAAATCTTTTTCAAGAACTGAGCGCAATATAGCACGTCTGGGCAGCAATAACTATTGTGATAACTGGCGATTAGTTTGGGGTAATTGACGAGTTATCTACTTTGGTTAATTGGTAACTGCGGACAATAGCACTAGTTGGCAGATCAGAAGGCACATTATCTCCGGAAGTCATGCTTACTATGGACTTCACAAAACATTGAGATACAGGAAGCCGCACCACCGCGTCAAGTACGTCGTGTACAAAGTACTCGAAGTATTCGAAAGGTAGGTGCTGAGAACGATCTTCGGCGGAGGAAATGAGAACGGCGTATGGAAAAGAAAGATGAATTACGAACTTACGAGACTTAGTAGGATGGGTACGATTGGCGGGGCATGTTGTAAGATGTCGTCCAAAAACCCCACCAAGGTAGATTTCTGCTCCAATCCAGCAGGTACCAGACAATAAGAAGCGCAGCGGTGGCTAGATCAAAAATTCTGAGGAGTACTGGTCGCCTGAGGAGGCACGCAGTCATGAATCTAGTTACATGAAGAGTAATTGTGGAACAAATTAAATCCTCAGGGATGTGATATAAGAAAAACAATTATATAAATTAAACATGGATAAAGATGTACACATGTAGACTTAGACATGCTCAACCAAAGTTGTTTGAGCCTTAAGGACTATCTATCTACACATATTGCTAGCACCCTGCAAGAAAGCCACATCGATATACGTTCATTTTTCATCGACGACATGCATTTTTGTTGGATATAGGGTTCAACAAATACCAAATTTCTCTAGAGAGAACAGACCAGCTTTAGTAAGTGGTGTGATCTACACAAAATGGTGTTCAATCTGTGTAAATGCTCAACTGTCACGTTCGCGTGTAATCTTCATCCGATTCAATTCAACAATTTGCTTGACTAAAGCATTTCATTCACGCCGAGAAACTCGGAGTCATCTTAGATATTCAAAGAATCATATACTTCATGCATCTACATGCATGAATCTTAAAACGTGGTATAAACTTCTGCAGAAATCGCTGGTCAACCTCACCGGCTGCTTTTTCCTAGTATCTGGCCATTGAAATAAAGCCAAATCTACTCTACTTTATTCTAGTTTTGATGGTACCCCAATGCATTTCTATTGAGCGGGATTCCGGGCAGCTTGGGGGTTTACACATTACTCTGGATGCAATTCCGCAAATCTGGCCATAAGTTGAAGGGGATCCAGTTGACCTAATGAGTGGATACACGCGTTTTTTCAGGGATTCGTTGCTATATAACTGTTCATTCATATTGTTGGTTGTTTAAAAAAATCGGATTCTTCTGGCTATAGTTGCAGATTCCCTGCCATAACATGATTTTTGCAAACAAGTTTACCTGTAATCTTATTGTATTTTGCTATAAAAAATGTATTCCATATGAATATCTTTGCGATCCCTGGAAGCATAAAACTTCTGCTCCGAAAGCTGGTTGAAAACCAATATATTCGTTTCATCGCCTATAAGGATGCATCCGTTGAATTTGATCAACTCCAGTTATACAGCTCTCGGGCCCGCGTTTTGGCCGAATTGTTTAGTATTGCGGTTCAGTTTCGTTACTTAATAGTCCGAGACTTCAAGAAACCTTCCCGAATGCGTATATTTGAAACTGTACTGTCCACACCACAGAGTTTGTTGATCTCATCTATGTACGAAAGTCCTGGTTTTGCAACTCCGCAACGCAACTCATACCCGACCATGTCGGGTTTCCAAGAGAAAGATTTTAAACAAATTGTCAGAAAATTTCGATGGGCAGAGTTTTACTACCGGAACGTAGTTGACAGAATCGAAGCTGTCCAATACCAAGGCTAATCGACATTTTTCATAGCGAAACACGTTACAATTTGTAATTTTATTGCTTACGAAAATCTGTTAGTTTACACTGTACATCAGGTCCAGGAAGAAAAGTTTTGGTCAGAGTTAAGAGTTTACATTAGGAGTTATAACATTTTCAAATTGGCTTACACTAAAAGTATGTAATTCTCCTCAGTGCATTCTTGAAGGCGTATTTCCGGTTTTTCGGTTTGATTTCCATCGGCAATCCGTTCCAGCAGGATGCTCCGTACATCAACAGACTTTTTCCGTTGGAAGTTGTGTGTCTAACTGTTTAGGTACGCTAAAACCTCTCATGTGCTTCTTTTGTCCTCTTTGTAGGTATTGCAGAATGTATCCGGGAAGCATTTCGATGAAAGCCAGCTTTAAAAAGCAACAAATACGGAGATGAGCGTTCAACGACAGATCGTGCCCAAGATTTAAATTTTTTTTGTTACTGACGGCTTGTTGAAGAAACTCAATGAGCTTGGATTTCCAACCTACGGGTTTGCTGACGATTACCAAATACTAATTACTGGATTTTGCTTTAGAACAATCTTTGACTTAATGCAACAGGCATTAAGAGCTGTCGAACAGTGGTGTCGACAAGTTAAACTATTAGTTAACCCAAGCAAAACTTCAATGGTTCTTTTCACGAAGAAGCGAATAACAACCGGGGTTCGTCCCTTGCAGTTCTTTGATTCTGAGCTACTGTGTGCAGATCAAGTCAAATACGTTGGAGTCATATTGGATTCCAAACTGAATTGGTCTACTCACATTGAGTTCAGAGTCAAGAAAGCGTACATGGCCTTCGGGCAGTGCAGACGACCTTTTGGAAAGACCTGGGGTCTCAAACCTAAATACATCTATTGGATTTACACGACAGTTGTACGTCCAATACTGTCATACGGATGTCTTGTGTGGTGGCGGAGGGGAGAGGTGGTGACAGTCCAGTCAAAGCTAAACCATCTGCAAAGAATGGCGCTCAAGGCGTTGACTGGCGCTTTCACCACGACTGCGACTGCTGCTCTTAAGGCACTTCTGAATATCAAACCATTACGCATACACCTCAAACAAGAAGCACTATCATGTGCATACAGACTGCAGGTTACTGGGCTTTGGAACAGTAATCATGTTGATCTTGCTATCAGTCAAACACGACTGTGGTCGCAAATTGCTACATGGGGAGAAGAAATTTTTGCTCCCAAGCGATATTACACTCACATGTAGTTTTGCTTACAGGACATTCCATGTGAAGATTCCCTCTCGAGAGGAGTGGTTGTCTGGCTTTATGGAAAGACAACAACAAACGCAAGTGGTCTGTTACACTGACGGTTCTCTGATGGAGGGACGTGCTGGTGCTGGTGTCTACTGTCGTGAAATGAGATTGGAACAATCTCACTCACTAGGTAGATACTGTACTGTATTCCAAGCAGAAATCTTTGCGATTATGTGCGGGGTGCAATCGGCCCTTCAACTGAGTTTGTCCGGCAGAGTTATAAACTTCTGCTCCGATAGTCAGGCTGCAACCAAGGCCCTTAGCTCAGACAAATTCCGGTCCAAGCTAGTGATCGCGTGCCGAACCCAAATCGAAGAACTAAGCATTGTCAACACTATCGACCTTGTCTGGGTACCCGGACATTGCGGTATTACTGGAAATGAATGGGCTGACGAATTGACCAGGGCAGGTTCAGCGATTGACTTCGTTGGTCCTGAGCCCGCGCTGCCAATTTCGACAAGTTAGATAAGGGAAAAATACGGTCCTGGGCTTCGTCCGAGCACCGCAATTATTGGAGAAATCTACAAACGTGGCGCCAAACAAAGGCGTTTCTAGAACAACCATGTCCAGTGGTTTCGAAAAATCTCTTACATTTTTCGAAGCTCCACTGCGGCATGCTGACCAGGGCTTTAACCGGTCACTGCAAACTCAATTATCACATGGCAACTATTCAGCGCGCTGAGTCTTTTTCATGTGATCTTTGTGAATCCGACTACGGAACCTCATATCATCTGATATGCAACTGTCCAGCGGTAGTGCAATTGCGATTTCGAGTCTTCGGCCGTCCTTATATAGACGAAACCATGTTTGGACGACTGAAACTCAGAGACATACTAAAGTTTCTAATCCAATGTGGTAAAGAGCTTTAGGCTCATTCGCAGGCAAGTTGAACTACTTGTGAGTTTAACTTACCTGTTGTTTGTTTTTCTTTTGTGCTGTTATTTTTCCCACCCTTCTAATTCTACTTCCCCACACCTCTTTGTCCTTTCCTTCCGCTCCGGAAATGATGATAACACACGGCAAGGCACAAATCCCCGACTACATACGGGGAACGTGCCATTTGAGCCAATATATTCTGATTCCTGATTACTCCATACAAATCGCCTGGAAAAGATGGAATATTTTCCCTGTTACCGTCAAGTCACTAATCACCGTGCGTTTAAGCGGATTCGGCATGACTTCAAGGGTTGTTTTTTTTTTATCAAAATGATAACAGCTCTTATAGTCAATATCTTCATAATACTTCACAATTTAGAAATGATATTAAATTTTTAGCAACAAACATTTGTTTGGAACATGTCATAGTCACCAGTCACTGTTATATGTCACTATTACCTGTGCATGAAAGGGTCCGTTCACCGTGTATTTAAAATTTTGATTCAACTTTATTTAGAATGTTTATTTTTATTTAGAATGTTTCAATAAAACGATAAAATAAGAGGATTTGTGGTTTCAGAGAACCAGTTCCGTCGATTTCGTGGTTTTGAAACTGCACGGTGAATGGAGCATGCACGGCGACTGGGGACTTGACGACAAAAGGAATTTGATATTCTCAAACATGTCTTGAAAAACATGATACTTTCCAGTATTTCCAGACGGCACCGGGTATATCCAGAAAGCATGGCGAGAAATAACTGTTAGATATATTCCCAAAAGGGGACGCTCCAATTATGAAGAAGCTAAAAGTTTTAGGCCCATCAGTTTAAGTTCTTTTTGCCTTTCTCATATAAAGAAAGGCTATGCAATCACTGTAAAAATCGACTTTTTAACCGAGGCCCAGAAGGCCGAGTGTCATATACCACTCGACTCATCGAGTTCGAGTTCATCGAGATCGGCAAATGTCTGTGTATATGTGTGTGTGTCATTTAACCTCACATAATTTTCTCAGAGATGGCTGAACCTGAAAGGTATAACGCTCCTATAAGCTGTTATTGAATTTTTAGTTGATCCGACTTCCGGTTCCGGAGTTACGGGTTGAAGAATGCGGTCACACAGCAAATTCCCATATAAACTGGTACCACCATGATGTCCAAATAATGTAATGCATATTAAAAAGGGTGTAACATAACTTTAATTTGCAGGTCTAGAGCACTAATGATCATTCAAAGTAGCTTTGACCACATTGGCCACCTATGACGGTTCATGATTCAATCGGGGAACTCGCCAAGTTCCTAAGCTAATATCACACCTATTTCCAAGCGAATTTTTGACCGATTTTTACAGACTTGATTTCAAATGAAAGATTTACATCAACCCATTGACTACTGATAAATTTCATTCGGTTCTGGATTCTGGTTCCGGAGTTACAGGTTGGTTAGTAAGGTCACACTGTAATTTCCCATATAAACCGTTGCAATCGCAATACCCCAGAGGCTAAAAACTATTGAAATGGTCACCAAAATACTTCGATTCGCAGATCTAGATCACTAATTACCAATGAAACATTCTTTGAATATATTGTCCACTACCAACGACTCCGGAAGTCCCGGATTCCGGGCATATTCGACAATTGGTTCTTCGGTGATGACTAAACCGATTTTCACAAATCAAGTCTCAAATGGAAGGCATAGTATGCAGTTGAATATTGCATCGCCTTCCTCCTCTTACCCTTACACCTCTCTACTTCATCATCTCCCCCTTCTCCGTGAACCACCCTCGCACCTGCATTTTCTTCATGCATATCGCATACCGAACGAAAATGAAGTATTTCTGACGCATCCTCCGCTCTCATTCTGCTAACCCTTCCCCACTCCCTTTCCAAAGCCATTTACCAAGCATTTCAAATTATGATCACATAAAGATAACGTTAAACTCATGCTGATTAAGCTAATTAGGGTAATGAGCCTATTTTCGCCATATTTCTATTATCACCCTACCCATTTGAAGCCGTTGGTTAGAGCAGCGTCTGCCATCTTTGTTCAACTCATTAAGCCAAGTTGTAGGGCAATCAAGGGGCATTCGAGTCGAGTTTTCGGTGCGTCCAAACACGAACATTTCACCGTTTTCAGGGCATTTGTGTTATTATCTTGGTTCTTAAATACGAAGCAAAGCTGTTGATGCCAATTTGTACGCAATCCATTGTTTGTAGGCGACGTAATTAATGAATTAGTGAGGCACCCTCCCAAATAGAATAAAATAGGCAATTTACTCTAAATATTACACTTTTTGTTTAAAGTGAGTCGGCGTCGACTTTCGTGGTAGTCGTGACATACATGCTAAGTATAATAAGAATTTAATGGACATTTTCACAATTATATTGAATGTAACCAGCTATTGAACCATAGTTCAGGTAAATGAGAAAGGCACAATTGTACCACTAGGTGGATTAAAACAGGTTTTTTTTTCTAAAAGCTTTGGAACGGATAATCGCTCATCACATCAGGAACGTTAGTTTAGTTGAATATTCACTACACAAAATGCAACATTCATATGAGTGTGCGAAATCCACGATCACTCTGGTTCACGATGTTGTTTGCAATATCGAAAAGGCCTTCTCGCTCAAGCAATCTAGCTTGGGTAAAATTCCTAGGTATTGAAGGTGCTTTTGAAAATGCGTCCTTCAAGTCTATTCTGGAAATTATGTGCGGTCATGGGGTATCTGCATGTATCTCGGGTTGAATAAACGCAATACTTAGTAACCGCATTCTTTGCTCGTCACCGAAACAGGCAGATATAAGGAAATTAAGTATTTGCGGCAGCCCTCCGTAAGTAACGGTGCTTTATTGTTCACACTGGCTTGGTACGAATTTTATTATTCGATTGCTTTGATTGTTTAAAATACTGGCACGGTACATATAGACAGCAGACTTTAGGTAGAAACGTTCGTTTGATTCACTGCACTGTTAACAAGCAGAACGACTGAATAGGTACTGGTATCGACCCTGTAGTAATTCCATGATCCACAGCTCGAGAGAGCACTCAATGAAATTTTTCCACGATAGTTGATATTTTTCTTTTTATGGAATGGATTTCCAGTAAGACGAAAAAGGCCACTAGCAAGAGAACTCAAGCAGAAGCAGAAGCACCAAAACGCCGATGTGTCTTTTCAGAGGTACCAAAGGGAATTCTTCGTGTCCCGGATTGACAGGCGATTCAAGCCGAGAAGAAGCGCTGGTAACCATTGTTTCATCGATATTTACGAGGCACTCTTGAGAAATTAAAAAAAATCATCTGAAGGTACAATGGGGAGAATCGACTGTATTAAGTTTTGCTGTATCGATTTTTTTGGCTATTTTTGGCAAATTTGAGACTAAGAGAAACGAAAGCAATGAAATTGAAAGACGGATAGGTATTCTAGTGTGAATCAGTTATAAACTTAGAACGGAAAACTAGGACTAGGCAGGCTCATATGGACATGATCGAAAGGAAATGTGAAGAATTCTTTGCCTTCTGGTAAGTAGGAGTTGGGCGTTGTACCCAAGTCTACCGCATGGTCTATGGTAGAACATAACTCATCATCATGTTTTACCGTCGACGCCGGCTCTACACTCTTCTTCGCCGATGTTGCTTACAGTGGT
The DNA here is from genome assembly GCF_030247195.1 of Topomyia yanbarensis. Lineage (NCBI taxonomy): Eukaryota > Metazoa > Arthropoda > Insecta > Diptera > Culicidae > Topomyia > Topomyia yanbarensis. The sequence goes on along the minus strand of NW_026684180.1, from coordinate 85,369 downwards.
TTTTGGGGTGCTGGATGTTGCTTTGGCAGTTGTCAATATGGACTGAACAGCTGCACAGTGCACAGTGGCTCAAAACAGCGTTTTGAGGTACTTAATTCACTAGAGTCAAAACTGTCCATATTAGCGATTTCACATATTCTACAATGTTCGTGTGTGTAAAAAGCGCCATCTTTTGGTAGCAATATTTTTTTAAAAAATTGATCATAGTAGGCTACAGAAAATTTAACTTTTGAACCGAAAGAGATAGCGCTTGGCTGTCTTCGACAAAATTGTAGAGGAGAGTATTTTTATAAATTTTACAGAAGACATGTTGTCTCTGTTACTCATAGTAATTGAGTTATGAGAAGTTCTCTATGGTTAACTCCTTCATTTCCTGTTTTTACTCATAACTTTTTTATTTCTGATTTTTCGCATTAATAATGTTCTAAGGTATTTCTTATCATCATAAACCACATAACTTTTCCGAAGAGACCAGATAGCTGTGAATGCTGTGTAAAGACTTAGAGCTGATTTTGATTAAATTTTGGCCTGTTTTTGAACCCGTGTGACCTCACTATCGGCAAAAATTGTAATTATACTATCAATTATTCTAATAGGACTAGGCTTCACCTACAAAACGAAGGTAAAATTGTTTGTCCATAAGCACCCGTTCAAAAGTTATACACTTTTGAAAACTTTATGTCTGGCCCTCCTGAAGTCGCGTGAATGACTCACTGAACGAGTAGGCGCTGGTGTTCAAAGACGCTTTCGCTTGATTTCCTGAGTAACGCGCACTCTGTGTACTAGTGCGTCTACCGGAAGGTTAACACTGATATTGAATGATTTTCTAATGGGTGATATACAATTTCATCTCGGTCCGGTTTATACCTTATGAATTTTAGTTTCAGGATATGGATAAAGAAGTAAAAGATACACATTTTCCATATAATTGCTGTATTAACCGGCTGGATATTTTCAAATATTTCAGACTGTGGTGAAGGCAGCAATTTTATGCATCATCTTTTTTGCCCAGAAGCTAACATTCCTACGATAATCTGGACCGAGATGAAATTGTATATCACCCATTAGAAAATCATTCAATATCAGTGTTAACCTTCCGGTAGACGCACTAGTACACAGAGTGCGCGTTACTCAGGAAATCAAGCGAAAGCGTCTTTGAACACCAGCGCCTACTCGTTCAGTGAGTCATTCACGCGACTTCAGGAGGGCCAACCATAAAGTTTTCAAAAGTGTATAACTTTTGAACGGGTGCTTCAGGAGGGCCATACATAAAGTTTTCAAAAGTGTATAACTTTTGAACGGGTGCTTATGGACAAACAATTTTACCTTCGTTTTGTAGGTGAAACCTAGTCCTATTAGAATAATTGATAGTATAATTACAATTTTTGCCGATAGTGAGGTCACACGGGTTCAAAAACAGGCCAAAATTAAATCAGAATCAGCTATAAGTCTTTACACAGCATTCACAGCTATCTGGTCTCTTCGGAAAAGTTATGTGGTTTATAATGATAAAAAATACCTTAGAACATTGTTTATGCGAAAAATCAGAAATAAAAAAGTTATGAGTAAAAACAGGAAATGAAGGAGTTCACCATAGAGAACTTCTCAAAACTCGATTACTATGAGTGACAGAGACAACATGTCTTCTGTAAAATTTATAAAAATACTCTTCTCTACAATTTTGTCGAAGACAGCCAAGCGCTATCTCTTTCGGTTCAAAAGTTAAATTTTCTGTAGCCTACTATGATCAATTTTTTTAAAAAATAATGCTACCAAAAGATGGCGCTTTTTACACACACAAATATTGTAGAATATGTGAAATTGCTAATATGGACAGTTTTGACTCTAGTGAATTAAGTACCTCAAAACGCTGTTTTGAGCCACTGTGCAGTGGCGGATTTCCCTAAAAACCTGGCCAAAAGCCGAAAATGGTTTTGATTGACCTGCAAAGGTGCATACCACGGTTTTTTGGGGCGCACATTACGATTTTAAATTCAGATTTTCAAAATTCAAAATGGCGGATGCAAAATGGCCTACATTTTAATATAAATATAAGTAAATTTTCATGAATGAAGATTTAAAGGCTCCAGTGTATGCCAATAACGTGAGCTAAATGATAGAATTTGTTGATTTGCACGCATTAAGATGTTTGGGTCTAGATGTCTAGATAATGAGCTATTATGAGAATTGATGTTATTACTCATTTCAAACTAAGTATTTTGAAATATTATGCAAGGTAGTTACAAAACTTTTAAACTCTCTGTACGATTATTGTTCAATTGCTGTCCGATGCACATATTTCTCAAAGAACGAAAAATAGTATTTTTCTAGATTACAGAAAATAAGCCGATTCTGCGACGAAATGCATGTAGTGAAAATTGACAACAAGTTTGCATGCAAATTGCAGTAACTAAAAAATTAATATGACAAAAATACGAAAACAAGTCAAATTCACTAAGATTCATAAATTTATTTAAATTAAATTTGACCGATGATTTGTCCAAAGTCCATTATTACGATGAAATGTCCATTTAAATTCATGCGTTATACTTGGTCAGAACATGCTGGTACTGCTTCCTGGTATAGTTTTGAGCAACCACGTTTTGTTGTCATGCTTGCTGACATGCTACGACTATCAACCTTCTCACAAACAATTTCGCCAAGCTGGAGTGTACGCCAAAGTGAGATTTTTGGCCAAATCACGGCCGGAGATTCCAGTATTCTTTTGCACTACTCTACTCTTTTCGTTTGTAGTATCCAGTCATTTATTCCACCTCTAGATTTGTTTTGCTTTGCATGATCAAAGGTCATAGTTCCTTTAATCATGACATTCATCATTGATTTTGATAGTAACGTTTAATCATTGTATTCATAATCGATTTTTGATATTTGGAACCTTTGGCGATTACTTCTGTTGAGCTCGTTGGATTTCAATGTGAACGACCAAAATTATTTACGTCTTTTGCGTTACACTTTGGCTAACTTTTGAACATGTTTATGAATCTCGATAAAATTTTCACCACTAAATACACAATTCTTCCTGATCAAAGTGCAGTATTGTGCGACTCGCTATGACAACCGGAGGTGCAGCAGTAATTAAAAGTACGAGTCGAAATTTTAAACTAGAAATCTTATAATCCATCTCCGTCTCCACTTAATCAAAGATTACTCATAAATGGGCAAATTCGGGCAAGAATTCTATTATGTTCCAAATGGAGAATCGTTCAAGGAACACAAATTACCTTGAAACATAGTGGACATACGCGGACAAAAAAAGTATTTCAATTATTTAGCAAAAATGTCTGTTGGAACCAGCCCCATGAAAACTGTTTGTTGCTTGAAGCTACCACCAAATGCCAGTAGCGCTAGCTACGTTCCAAATATTTAAGGTCTGTTCACATGAACTGTACAACTCTGTTTGAAGGTGGGATTCAGAATAAATGAATATTAACAATAGGTATATGAGAAAGCACGCCTTTTCTTGCATTGCTTCTTCTCTATAAAATCCGTACGTTTTTATCGCCTGAATACCGGTTAAGCACATCAAAATGAAGTTTGTTTGCATGCGACAAGTTTCCGGTCGTGTTAACAACATTGGCTCGTAGCAATGTGAACGTTGCTTAAAGCGCATTCGCTGTCATTTTTGGCAACTATCCGAGCCAGGAAGCCAGCTTATGTTGGCTTCACTCATTTTTCAAAGAAACGTCAAAACATTCACCCTCTTGGTTGGAACCGTCTGCTTCAAAAGCGTGAAAGTTATTGACATTTTTTATAAACAAGAAAAATAATATATTTTGACATCAATACATATAAATAAAGTACATACCGTCAGCATTACTTTCCATTATTACACATTTGAAACCGGCACTTTTATCAAAATTTAGCTACATTTGAATAGTACTGATATTTCGGGCGCTCGATGAAAAATATGAGCAAAACGCGATGTCTAAATTGTTTGGATGTGTCAACACCTCAAATATGGAAATTTTGGAGTGTTTCACTTAAAATAGCATGCTGCAGCACAATCTTAAGGACAATGTATGTACTAGAACCCAAAGTACTACCATACAATTTTCGACTTTTGGCCAGGTTTTTAGGCAAATCCGCCACTGTGAGCTGCCACAAATTTTGCAACCGTTTGTGGTTCAGGTATTGATATTGAAGACTCTTTTTTTGAGTTGGTTTTCCGTGGATTCATTGGCAATCGGTAGAGATGCATTCTCCTCCATATCTTCCGCGCAAGGTTGTCCGTAGTGCGCTGTCCTATTACAATACTTTGCCCCTCACCGTTAGGTATACCCGGAAAGAAATTTCTCCACGTATCACGTGTAACGGATTCTACTTCTCCGTATTGCGATATGTATTTTGCGATTATTTCGGGAGGGGTACGTGGTGATAGGTCATGTAGCTTTACATGTACGTAGTCTTTTTCTATATACACGGGAATCTTAATTCCAACTTTATCACTTTCAGCCCCGTGCTTCAAGTTGCAAAATGAAACGTTCGGCTTGGGCTAACTTGTTGAATGATATGAGTACTACATTGTGAAGATGATGATATTATAGATACATAACCTCCTTGAGCTTAAGCTGCATCTTCACCTTCAGCAGCTATTCCACTTCACGAAAACTCAATCTTATTGAGCAGAATTTGAAGTCTACGACCGCTGTTTTGGGTCGGAGCAGAGATTTTTCGTCAACTTTACTCATGATGGCAAGAATAAATTAAAAGTTTCCTTTGTTCTCGAGACAATGCACACTAGATCGAGAGGTTGCTAGTTATTGTTTACTTGGTTCGATTGTACGTCTGACTTGGGCAGAAGTAGAAAGTAAACTTGCCTAAATACATCTATTGGATTTACACTACAATTTTACGTCCAATACTGTCATATGGACGCCTTGTGTGGTGGCAGAGGGAGAGAGGTGATGGCGGACCAGTCAAAGCTAAGCCAGCTGCAAATAATGGCGTTGGCTGGTGCTTTCACCACTCCTCCGACTGCTGCCTTTGAGGCCGTTCTGAACATCAAACCATTACACATACACCTCAAACGAGAAGCACTATCATGTGCATACAGACTGCATCAGGTTACTGGTGTTTGGAACAGTAATCATGTTGATCTTGCTACCAGTCAAACACGACTGTGGTCACATTTATTGTTACATTGTGGTTTATTGTTCAATCACTTATCTTAAATCGTTAAAATACTAACATGGCGGTAAACGCTTCATGCACCAATTTTTTGCTTTCGTTTTTTTTAATTAACCAATAAACTAACGAACCTTCCGAACGCATCTTGACCCTCATTTTCTAACCATTTCAATTTGAACCATTTTGCAGCAACTGCGCCACTGATACAGAATTATAGCAGGATGAGCAATGCCGAGCTGTACGCCGAAGCCTATCCGGACCGGAGCACGTACGGCGAGCTGCCCCGGCGTCACTATACCAACAATAAGGTCTGACAAGATGGCCACCGCCAGCACCAGTCCAGTAGCAGCAGCAGCAGCAGCCATCAACAACCAGACGGCGTGTCGGTCACTGCTGGTAGTATCAGCAGCAACAGTGCATTCTTCGAGAATGTCGAGCGGAAAATCCACTACAACTACAATAACAATATTTATAAGATATTTTTATTTTTCTAATAAGGAGAACAAAAAAAGAACAAACGACGTGAACAAAAATATTGATTGAAAGCGAAACAGAAGCAGAAGATTCAAGCATGTACATCACTCAAATAGGAAACCGAGAATCAAATAGACGTTTTTTCTCACTATTTAGAAAGAATTAAGTAACTATTAAAATACCGTGAGATCTTCTCAAGTATTTGATCAAAGAAGGAAATGGTTCGTTTTCTTATTGGAACTTTGGAAGCATGAAACACTTTCTGAGCAGGCTAACATTTTTTGCATTTGCCTGCTTGAAAGCATACATCGGAAAGCCTATGAGTGAAGATAGGAAAATAGAAACGTATCAGAAAACAAAACGGATGCAGATAGAACCGTTGTTTAAAAAGGTAGCGCCCTCAGTCTGAGCATAAGCAAAAACAAAACACGAGAAAAGCATAAAAAAGAAGAGATTACTCTCCTCCGGGTCCAGAAAAAAAGCGTTAAACAAGTAACTATTGTAACAAAGAAAAGTATAACAAAATATTGTAGTATAACTGCAAAAGGTATAAAGTTTTTACTTTCCTTCTGTTATGAATGTGAGTGTGGAACTGAACAGTAGTACTAGTTTAGGCAAATGTTGGAAAATGGGAAATGATTTCATCCTCTGGTAGGTATCAACGCAGAACTTTCCTCCATATGTATGTTTTTGGTCGATTGTTTTTCTCGTATTAACTCTTACATTAGGTGCGTCAAAATAGACACAGATGAATTAGTTAGTTAGCCCTGCTACAAATCAGACGGAAACGAATAGATCGAATGCGTTGGATAAAACCTACACAACTGAGAGGGAACGAGGATGACGAAAAAGTGCTATATGTGATATATATTTTTCTAAACAAAACAAAACACTGAATGGAAAATGGTTATTTTTTCAAGCAATTTGAACGCGACAATTGTTAAGACGAAACAGTCAAAGTATTATACGGATTTGGTTTTGATGGTCTTATTGATGCTACACTACTATTACTATTACTACGATAAATAGGTGATGAAAGGAACCATTCCTGCATTTCTGCGTTAAATTTTCCGTCAAACTGCCTACCACTACGATATTGGTGACTTTAGTTAATGGAACAAATTCTCCCCACTGCTGCTACAGAATAGTCATTAGCTTGAACTAGCAAAGCCAAATGCTCAAATTCCTCTTTGTTTTTTCAATCTCAGTGATCACCCGATCGTTAATGAGTGTAACCTGGAATATGTTAACATTTTAGTATCTCCTCTTTATTTTGGGTGGCAAAAGGCGTTCAGTGAAAGCCAATTTTCCACTAAAGAAAAAACACTATTGTTAAGGTTGTTTTGATTAGTCTAGGTCGAAATGTGTAGTTTTGTTTAGTTGAACATTGATCCACCTTCGACTGTTCTTGTGTTCGATTAGGACCAGTATAAACTGATTTAGTTAGTTAGAAAATATGTCAATCTCATTTAAAACCGGATTTTTCCCGTTGCAACCTTTTTCCTAGATACTAGGTTGCTGTACGATCACTTTTTGTGCTGTCATATTGTACCAGTTAAGAGCAAACGAAATTATTCCATTATTAGTGACACCCACCGACGGGTGAGGGGTCGAAGTTGAAAACGGCATTTAGAAATCATTAAACTCGAACAAAGCTTAAGGAAAGGGAAACAGCAGTCAAAACTGATAAAGAAGATAATAATCGGAAACTGAAGTGAAATGAGTATTGTTGTAAGTAGACGAGATCGACACACGCGACACATGCATGCACAGAGTGAAGAACATTATAGAAAGTGCAGAAAAAAGTAAACAACGCGAAACGGAGAAGAAAACCAATATATATATAAAGATCTATTTTTTAATTTTTATTATATACATTCATATTAGACATATTGTAAATTTAGAAGTGATCAAGTCTCCTACCAGTAAAAAGAAAACAAGACAAAACAAAAGAAAAAATACAAAAGCGTAAGCGTTAAAGCGATTACAAACTACAACTCTTTGCAAACGGGATTTATCCAAGGTGTGAGTCGCGCCTGCTTGTGCGGTCGGCGAGAACGTGCGAAACCAGAATGAACCGTGTGTGCGCGTGAGAGATAGAGAGAGAGCAGGTTAGCAACCCGTAGACACAACTAGTACTGGATCGTTTATTGTGTAACACTTGTAAATGTTTGTAAATAGGACATATATCTGCTGCAGGGCAAATGAAGGCGCTGAATAAAGGTGGATAAGAAGAGATCTAAATAAAAGAACAGAAAACTGAAAATGTGATGGGATTTGTTAATTTAATTAGACGAGAAGAAACAGGACAAAAGAAATTCACTCAGCTTAAGCGGTATGCTGACTGTTATAGGATATATTTTACTGACAAAAAGCGCTGGAGCAAAACCTAGGGAAGAAAGTTTATTGTTGTGTAATGGTGTTTCAGTATTATAATTTCGAACTGTTGGCTAGATCAATCTGAGTTGATTGATTACGTTCGGTGGAAGAAAATTCTATTTTATCGAACATTACAACAGGAATTTAATTTCAATCAATATTTGTGCCACACTCGCTGTGGAGTATAATATAAGCCGAACGACCACTGCTCTCTTCTACACCTAACCGCCAAGGAGAGTGGTGCAGGCAGAACAGCGGTATCACCTAGGAACGAGAGACAAAACATCACTTAATCTGAGGTAATCTTTAAGAAGACACTCGAAAATCCTCAAAATTTCTCGCGATAAGCAAAATGATAAATGCCCTACGGCCTCTGCAACGCACCTTCCAAAAATTTATAAACAAATCGTTCGCCCACCTTGATTACGTCACTGTTTTTATCGATGATATCTGTATTACATCCTCAAATGAGGCAGAACATATAGAACATGTGCGGATCGTGCTAGACCGTCTGAAGGAAAATAGCTTAACCATAAACGTCGATAAATGCAAATTTTCTCTCCTCAGGTTGAGTTCCTAGTCTACTTGGTATGCAACGAAGGAGTATGAACACTCCTTACTCGAGTTAAAATGGTTTTGGACTATTCAACTCCAAAAACAATAAAGGAATTGCGGCGTTTCTCACGCTGCTGAATGTATACAATCGAAAGAATGATTCTAGAAAAATCTCGTGGGATGAAAAGATTTCACGTTGTTTTGAAGCATGCCAAAACTCGCCGGCAGACGCAACGTTGCTGCAATATCCAAACGCATCAAAACGCCTCGGTCTCATAGTTGATGCATCGAACTGTGCCGCGGGAGCAGTACTGCATCAACTTGAAAAGGGGGTCCGGAAACCGCAAGGATTTTTTTTTTTCTGGAAAGTTCCCCGAGTCAGCAGAAATACACTACTTTTGGCCGAGAACTAACGGCAACGAAACTCGTAGAGAAATACTTTAGACATTTGATGTGAAACACTTTAAACATTTGACATTTGATAGGGACGACAATTTACGATTTTTACTGACCATTTCCCGCACTGACTACCTATGATGCTATGACTACCGATCCAAGCAGCCGCCTCCCACACGAAGAAAGGCTTTTACAATACCTGTCAGAGTTTACAACGGACATACGCCACATCAGCGGTAGAGATAACATTGTCGCGGACGCAATGTCAAGCGTGAATGAAATTGTCTCTAAAATTGATTTCAACATTATTGCGAAAGACCAAATAACTGACCGCCAACTACTCGATTTAATAAATTCTAAAAAAATGTCGCCTAATCTTCAACTGTATCGTTTTCCGTTCTTCGCCGATATATTGCAATGTTTCCATAAATAATTGCTTCCGATCTTACATTCCAGAAAAACATCGAGTGGCGGTAATGAGACAGATACATGGATTGGCACAGAATCAGAGTCACAAGAAAACCCATCACCTCATCAACTCATTTGAACATCGATAAACAAGGACATCACGAAGTTTGTCAGAGAGCGTCAGGAAGGCCAAAAGTCTAAAATTTCTTAACACACCGTTGCACCGAACTCGAAATTCGACACGCCAAAAGCGGCCCTTACACGTTCAATATTTTTGTCAATACTTGAGAGTATTGACATAAGTATTGTACGTGTAATGGAAAAAATGTATTGACGATGTGGATTTCAAACGGGACTGAAATATTGTAACAATATCGTCAATACTGGTATTGACGAAAATATTGAACGTGTAAGGGCCGCTAAAGGCTCGCTTTCGTTTCATGTCGATTTGTTTGGGTCACAGTTGCCATTCAAAGGATATCGTTATCTGCTCACAATTTTCGACCGATTTTCACGTTGGCCAGAGGCGGTACCGCTTCAGGACATTACGGCACTGATACTGCTTGGTTTAAAATCCGTCTTTCGAGAAGATTTTTGATGTTTTGCAGCTGAGCTCGTTAGATAATAACTAAGAACCCCCGGAAAATTCTTCGATTCACCGGCACAAAATGTGGTTCGTATGGAATTTGCAGAAGTCATGACATTAAACGGTTTTCGGATTTGAAAGCACCAAAGAACGTTCGTCATTCCAAGGAACCAAAGTTTATAAATCCGAGGCTAAAGGATTGTAACCATGTGTTCCTACGAATTGATGCAGTTAGACGACCACTCCAACAACCGTACGAAGGGCCTTATGAAGTAGTAAACCGAGACGACAAATGTTTTGAAATCATTACATCCGGAAAGAACCAAATAGTTTCAGTCGACCACAACAGTAGAACTTCACAAGAGTAGAGTACCGCCCTGTATAGAAAAGTAAACAATCAATCAACAACGAAGCGTAACCGTGAAAGCATGCTCGAGGAATAAAAGATATTTCGCGAAGTTATCGCTGCAGTTTTAATCGATTTGCCGTTTTTCCCACGCAATACTATTGATACGTTCCGCCAACTGGAACCAAAACCAAATGGCTTGAATAAAAGTGCTAGTCAAAGAACTGAGATTAACGGATCGAGAGGATTTCAGAGATTGATTATGGTTGCTCACATGAAACATGAGCTGATAGACTGTATTTTCCAGCAGCACGGCTTCAGTTGTGCTGGAATCTCAGAAAAAGCTATTGGCAAGTATAATTAAACTATGCTATATGGACGTTCCAGTAAAGAAGCTACGATCACTCCCCCTAGCTTACAGGACTGCTGCAAGCAGCAACAGCAAATAATCAGTAGCAACACATAGCTAGTTTTACGAAAAAAATAGAAGTAAAAATTAACTATTTGGAGCGTCTTTTAATGCCATTTCCAACTTTAGGAGATTCAAAAAGTTCTAATAGGATTAATTTAATTTATTTGATCGAGATCCGAAATAGGTACTTTCTAGACTCATGTTCATCGCCTTGGAAAGAACAGTCTGCCAAGCAAAATAGAATTGAACACAAGCCCTTTCTACACTTTTTAAATATATTGCGAAAAAAATATAATTAACAGCTTTATCTGAAGAAATCATTGCTAATTCTGAAGAACTGGAGATCGCGCCTGAAAACTGCAATTTCTGGGTTAAGCCCGGAGAAGTGATAGCTCTAGAACCCAACCGAAATCTTAGTTCATTGGAGCATATCCTAACAAACGGTTTGACAGCAGTTAGGTCCGAAACTGACTCAGTTTCAGCCCAGAGAAAAAGGACATTAGAAGTTAGAAAATCTGTATGATTGTTTTATGTTGATGAATGAATGGGAATGAGTTCATTGTAAAGTTGAGGATTCATTTGCCGTTTTGCATTGGAAAACACTGGAGCAGTGGATCGCACTGGTGTTGAACTTTATAGCAGAATTGAGAATGCATCATGGCCTCGAAAATGCAACACCAGTGCAATCCACTGCACCAGCATTTTTTGTCAACAAAATATGACAATTATTGATTAAAATGCATTTATTCCAATTATGTACGTTGAGGTACCTATAAAGAGCAAATAAATCAGATCGATACATTTTGTTACGTCCATTTCGTTTTGTATTACTATTTCTCGTGCTCAGATATAAGGGGATGTAGCTCAGATGGTAGAGCGCTCGCTTAGCATGTGAGAGGTACGGGGATCGATGCCCCGCATCTCCAAAAATATTTTTTTTACTTCGCTTACCTTTTGTATTTGCAATATGTAGTTCAATGTTTCTTACGCAGTTCACAGTGGAACCACTCCTTACAAAAGCTGGACAAAACCTCAAAAGTAGTTCAAAATGACTGGAAATATTTTTGGTGCACTAAACTAAAATTAGACAATCTAGGGTGGTCCCAAGGGTTTCCTTAATTCAGAAAACATGAATTTTTCAAACAAATTTTTCAATATGTTCATGAAACATAGTGGAATTAAATGGAAGAAAACCTTTGTGATACTACGTACATTACACTAAGACCTCCGTTCGCGTATGAATTTTTCAACGCAGATATATTTTATGTGACCAGTTTGATTACTTTACGTGAAACAGTTTGATTACTTTACGTAGTCCTTAGTTACGATTTAGTGAGGGTGGTTCCGTTGTATTCTGTTTGTATGATGCATACGGTAGCTAAGTCGCTCAATTATTTTCGATTGATTTTCCATTCTATTAATAACATGTCTCTTGTGTACTGACTTGGTTTTTCGGGCAAAAATGCTTTGAAAACTGTTCAGGTATGCTCGAAAGTGCTAAAGATCTAATCTTTTAATCTAAATAGCTTCTACAAAGCAGATTAAGGTTTTGGTTTGTTAAGAAACTACTGCTTTGAAATAATGGCGTTCGATTTTGTATGAAATTCTCGTTAGCTTGGAAGTGAATGAATAAGGGAAGCTTTGAATTTGAATGTTGGTTGTGGTAAATTCAACAGAAAGTTTGCACTTGGAAATAAATTTCGCATCACAGGCTATAATCCTCGTTATTCGAAATATGCATTTTTGCTACAACAGATTACTCATGCATTTGCTGTTTTCACTTATGTAGGCTGATTACAGAAAAATCCATGCCCCTTAGAATGAAAGCTTTTGATTTTCCATTGATCATATTGCAATACCATTGGCGACTAGCAGCAAAGCTAAAATTAGTCATGTGACACCTATTATTCAGCTCATGAACTGACCAAGTGATACAGTTTGTTTTTTTTTCAGTCGCAAGTAAGTCGTAGTTTCCAACAAAAACTTCATTTTCTTCTCGGAAAAAGCTTACCAGTGCCAAAATATGAATGAAAAGAGTAAGAAATTTAGTTTTATTTGCAATTATTCGGAAACTACAGCCATTTGAAACTATTTGGCTCATTCATTTCTTCGAAATGTAGTCGGGGTATTATGGTGGTTATAAAAATACTTTGCCTAATAAAGTTTCAACTGGAAACCGAGACCCAATCAGTAAAAATGTTAAACTCCTTAATATTTTGGACTACGCAGGTGATTCTTTTTATCCTATCAGAGAGAAGGATCGGCTGTGTATAATGCAAAGCTGACACTTTCCAATTAGCCGCATATATTATTTCCTCGCGTGATCCGGAGAGTTTCATGAATTTACAATCTCATTAGCTAGACTTAGGAGGAACGGAGAATGATGTTACGATGGCTACGGTGCTCAAAAAATTACCTTTCGGAACCGCATACGCATAGCTCTGCGAAGGATATTAGAAACCACTATGTTATACACCCTTTTCGTAAGATGTTTACTCATCACATCATCTTATAAAATGATAGTTTTCCTTCGTTTTCGTAAGCAATTCTCATCAAATTTAAAGGTAACATGTTGTTCGAAAGTTATTTTCTTACCAAAGTTTACTGTAAATATATGCACTATGACAGAACAAAATGAACTCAGCAACACTGTACTTCTAGCGCTATCTGTGAACGTTTTCAACGTAGAATCGCCAATCTAGAGCGTCGATGTTTCCCAAGTCACCAAATTTTCTGGCAGAGACCGCTCTGCTAGATTTCTGTCAGTCTTGGTTTGGCAGCAGCGATGCCAGATTTACAGACATGTCTGTATTTTACAGACTTTTGATGGTCTCCTACAGACGTAATCAGAAATCTACAGACTTTCAAAAGAGTAATAGTATTTAACAAAATTGCACTTGAATAATTTTATCTGGATGCGAGTGATTCCTTCACAATAGTTTACAAATTTCAAGCTACTTTTGAAGTAATAACGTATTGTAAATAAAGTTTAAACAACCATCTACAGACTTTTACAGACATTTTCATTATTCTTCTACAGACATTTCACAAAAACATGTTGCATCGCTGTTTGGCAGCCCTGTCAGCTTTCTGCGCGTATCCTGTCGGGTTAGTTGAGCTAAGGCGAACTCGGTTTCTCTCGCGTTTTCTGGCAAATTTTGACAGAAACCGAGCAAAACCCGGGCATAACTCGGACATAAACTGTGCAAAGATCCTGGCAATTTCTCCCTTGTAGAACTTAGCACGAATCGAGCAAAACATCTGACAAAGATGTGGCAGGAATCGTACAGAGATCTTGGCCGTACATTCCTGGCTGAATTCTGGATAAAAGTGAGCAGCATCGGCTGATTTATCCGCTTCTGTCTGAAACGGTTGTTGCATTTGAGCGAATTCTTTACCAGAATTCTCGCACAAATCGCGCGAAATGCTCGCAGAAACTCTGCCAGTATCATTTTCGCTTTACTCAACTTTTGCTAACTTTCTGTTTGCCACGGTCACTGGGATAACATAGTTTACATCAACTTGTACTATTATCTTTTTTATATACGGTAGGATTGATGTACCAATAGTCGTATACTTAAGGAAAACTGTTGTTGAAACATCGATGAATAGATGTATAAGCGATGTTAATACGTTAAACGAAAGTTTTCAATCCCTACTTTATAGACAAAATATAAAGAGTGTTTATTAACCAGTTTATGTATTCAAAACCGCTTGTACCCCTATAGGAACACATGTACCAATAATGGTGCAATTGCTAATTTTAGTTCCTATTGTTGCAAATCTTAATTTCGAGCTCCCTTGTCCCATAAGAAATCAACGTCTTATGGGACAAGGGATCTCGAAATTCAAAGAATTTTTTTTTTCAATTGTTATTTGATTAAATTTCAAGGATAACAGTTTAATTTTCGCATGATTTTTGTGTGATAAATGTGTGATTTTTTTTTAGAAATTTGCCTGAAGCGAATTGATTGAAACTTTTGTATAATATCGTGCATCATCTAAATAACATTCTGTAATTTTTCTATGCAAAAATATAGATAAACGACTGGGTGACGAAACTTTTTTTTAGAACGTCTCTGGAAAAAAACATGATTTTCGGTGTTACCTGTCATTCAAAAATTACTTAACTGATTTCTTTCAAACTTTGCATACAGATTCTATGTAAAAATACCTAACCCTTATGTTCGAGTTTTCGAGATATATTTTAAATGTTCATTTAAATAATAACAAGATGATACAGATCTATAACCTATAATTGTTTTTTTTTAAACCAATCAATGTTACGACGCGTTCGTGATAATTGAAAGGACATTTGAAATTTATCCTTTCGTTCGTTGATAGATTGAAAGAAACAATAAAAAGGTCTATTCTTCCGATTAACTGTTTGTCCGACGAAGCTCAGGTGGCTTCCAATAAAGAAGTTCGGAAATATAGAAAGGATCACTCGAAGAAATCAGGAGCATTAACGAATATATTTTCACTGGATTAATGGTAGCTTCCGGCCCTATTATATCAACTTCGAGGCGTGAGCGAGTGAGTGAAAAATTAGAATACACGTGAAGTACAAGACTGACTAACTTCCATACAATTTAGTTGTTAAATAACTAATATAATCACTAGCCTATAGGCCTATGATTATAATCAATTCACAACCAATGTAAAAAAATGTTTTAGTGTCACCCTATGCCTGAAATTTATTGGTTTTAAATATTATACCATTCAACCAGATTGCTACACTAAAGCCAAAACTGACAATTTCCAGATTAGTTGGAAATTTCTTTATTCGTGTTTTGGAACCACCCTAGTCAATTTAAAATCATGTTTTGTGATATATATACCGAAATTGAATCCAGGGTACTAAAATAACCTTGTTCCGTGATTTGGAATGTTTTAGAGATTTTGGCCAACTTTGTTCTGAGTGCCATCACTGTGCGCTGTATGAGAAGTTCTTGTACATGAAGAAAAAACGGGTAGAAAGAAAATCCATTATAAATTACGTTACAATTTTATATCATGGATTTTAGCTTTTATTTATCTTTTTACATCACCTCTTCATCAGCCCGGCTAGCTCAGTCGGTAGAGCATGAGACTCTTAATCTCAGGGTCGTGGGTTCGAGCCCCACGTTGGGCGAGAATTTTTTATATTACTTATTTTAGAGCTTTTCGGCTTTATGTGAATGAATTATTTTAAATATTTTCTTAATTGTACTGACCTGCAGGTTTTTGTTTTCCTATTTCTGTTTCCGTCCATCAGAGACATATAGTGCCCACAACACAGTAACTGCAACAACTTCGTAAACGATATTCATGGCATTGAAATCGTAATTCACCACACGCCCACTGATCGACAAGCCGACAATCGTGATCTCGCTAATGCGATGGATATGTATAGTCGAAGCTGACAGTGTTTTGCAAATCAGTGAGTGAGTCAGTTGATCGCCGTTCATTGAGGAGGTAGCAGCGCAACAGTCGAATGAAACATTTCTGTTTCATTCATCGAAGCCAAGTGTACTTAGCGGTAATTGTAAGTACTTAACTTACCCCAGTCGCAGCGGCAGCAGGAACGTCAAACGGCAGCAGGATGAATCAGCCCGTCAGTTGTTTACCAGTGACTGCCACGAAAATGTCCAAGACGAAAAAAGTGCTCGATGATGCCCGTGAAATCCAGAATCGGGAGATAGATTTGGTGGATAAAGGAATCTCAACCTTCGAGGAACTGCCCGGATTGCGTGAGTATTCCGTAGGAGATGATATGTGTGCGATCTGAACCCGTTTTTCCTAATTTGGAAGAAACTACTTTTTCTTGTTTACATTACGCCATTCGCGGATTGGATGCTCTGTCTGCGTATAGTGTTCATGAGGAAAGATTTGAATGTGTGAAAAGCTACGCCCAGATGGATGTTAGATTAGAAAAATAGAAATAATCTGTATGCTTTATTTGCAGTTAATATGGGATTTGTGACAAGGATTACGCTGAGCCATAACAAGCTGAAAAGTGAGTATTAGAATCGAATGCTATCAGCTGTCAGAATTACCATCACCAAGCAGTGAGGCTGCGTGTATTGATACACACATGTTCTGACACTACCACCAACAAAAATGAACATTCATTCATTAATTCATTCGATGCGACGCTGGTTCTGTTTGAAAACAAAGATGATAGCCAGCCACTAATGACTGAATATTGATCGATTATTTCAGCTGTTCCACCCGGCATCGCTAATTTGACCAATCTAGAGATTCTGAATCTATCCAATAATTTTTTGGAAGAGTTGCCCCTATCGTTGTCGTCAATGCCAAAGCTTCGGATTCTCAATTGCTCTATCAATCGCCTGAACACGCTACCCCGTGGCTTTGGCGCATTTCCGGTACTGGAGGTGCTGGATTTATCGTACAACAATTTAAGCGAGAAAGTGTTGCCTGGTAACTTCTTTATGATGGGTAGGTATTGCTTGAAACCTTTTGCGTTTTTTATTGAAAAACATCGGGGGGGTTGATTGCAGTGATGTTGCAGTTTCTAACAGAAGTGGAATGAAACACGTCCAGCGGACCGCTCTTTCGTTAGAAAATGTAACACCAGTGCAATCCTCTGCCTCGGGTTTTTTCAATGGAAAGAGGCATTTGATTGACGTTGTTTACGCTCGGATGAAACCCGACAAATTGATCGAAATGATTCAATATGTGTAATCATCTATGTTCCGAATAACAAATTCAGATGTTCGTATCGGAAATGTTAGTTGTTGTAGGCCTCCGAGTTGACGAAAATAGCTCAATCAGTATTTCAAAAGCATTCATAATTCCATTCTAACATTGTAATCGTTTTAGATTCACTACGTGCTTTGTATCTGGGCGACAATGATTTTGAGTTTCTACCACCTGAGATAAGGAATTTAAAAAATCTTCAAATTGTAAGTATACTTTTGTACCCTTCGATGCCCATGAAGGTCACTGAGGTAGTGTCTTGGCTCTTGGTTAAAAAAAATCGATAGCCATTCTTTTCAACCTACGAGATGTTCCTAGATTGATGAAACTATTTGCATAGAGCTGATGCCGTGCAAAACGTTTAACCAATCAGAGAATTTATTTTACACGTAGGGTTACCAACCGTTCTTATTTTAAAGGACATCTTCCTTAATTTTACTTCAAATGTCCTTAGTTTTAATCTCAATCCATGTTATATTTGAAATCAATTAGATTAAATTCATTCAAGCGAATGAAACATTTTACTCGCCATTTTAGTTGTTCACGTCCTTATAGTCTTTTGATTTGCTATGTTCAGATTAATGATTCAAAAACATTGATTGATTTTATTGCTTGAAGAAAAGTTATAAATTAATACTTTTCATGTTTCTCATCTTGTTGAGCGCTGACAGAAAAAAAAAATTTGTCCTCTAATTTAAACCGTCGAATTTAAAACAGCTATCACTTTCTAGCAGAGTCGGCAAATTTCTTAGTTACTTCATGGACTTTAATCAATAAGTTCTATGCTTAAGGAAAAACTTTGATTTTTGGAAATGAAAATGAAAAATAGGATTTCTCGTACTAATAACCATACAAATTTCAAATGTAACACGGGATGCAACGACCTAATATTCTGCATAGTTTCTTAGGACCACAGAAGAACAAAAAAGCGCTGTTCTAAAAAAATATATTGGAAATCTTTTCTTAACACCACTCAACCAAACACATTTTAGTCAAAGATGAGTAAAATTTGTTAGTCTCGGTCAAAATTCAAGAAGTCCTTATTTCGCTTTCAAACCCATTTAGTAACCCTATTACACGTGATAATCGAGAAGCCAGTATTCGTTTGATTGTGGCCAAGATGAATTTTACGTATGCAAACGAGCAGAAATCTGACGTATTTCTATAATACGTCAAATTTCAGGCCCCTTTGTTACATTCATGTTTTCTTCTGCCTCCCGGCCACACTCTGGAGTGCTCTAGTTTAGAAGTCTGATTTGCTTCCTGTAGCGAGCAAGGTGATTTTGCCAAAACTGAAAACCTTCAAAATGAACCCGACGCTTCGTCAGTGACAGATCATTCTGTTTGACTCACACCGCAGAGTTCATTTAAGCTGGAGTTCATGAGTGAATGGCTATCACCAAATGAATAATTGATACACAACATAGGTAGCTAAGGTCGATAAAGTAGATTTAAAAGATGGTTTGAGTCTATTAATATTCTTTCTCCATGTACGTAGTAATGTGTTATGAGGGGGTAATTTAGAACGATACAATTTCTAAACATTTATTCTCAAGCTAAATCACACGTTATTTTAATTCAGGGGCGCGGGGCTTATTTTCAATGTCACAAATTAAAAAAAATGAGAGGCATTTTTCCATACCGTGCTATAGAATCTTTCCTATGAGAAAAATTCTATGTTCATTGAAATAATTAAAATTGATTGGCACAGTAACGTTTGTCAGTAATGTTATGTTTATCTGGTGATTACGAAATTTGGAGAGTATGCTATTCGATACATAAGAATCCTAGGCTATATTGAAACCTTTTTCCACGGAACTTATATCGATCCGAAATGACTATTTTTTGCTTAATTTATAATAAATTGCATACTTTTATTCTAAAACTTTTCGTGAAGCTGCGCGCATAAAATTTTTTGTATTTTGCAACGAAAATGGGTGGCTTCTCTAGATCCGGCTGAACAGGAACCATAGAGAAGAAACCTATCTGACGCAGTTCCAATCGGATTTAGTTGAAATCTTTTCACATCTCTGACTTTAGGGTCAACCAAAAAGGGAATTTTTTAACATTACTGCATATGAGTTGCCCGTATTATTTATTGAAGTCCTGCGAAACGTATGGTAGGAGCAGGGACGGCACTTTTATATCGTTAAAAGGTGCCTTAGTCCTACTGTGTTGCCTTGATGAGTTCCGGATCGTGTAATGATCTTTGGAATGCAGGGCTATAGTCAATTTCACATTACATTACTCTTTACATTACATATAGTTATAGAAATCGTTCTTATACCAGCTAAAATTCATTACCTATTACACGCTGCAACAAAATATTGATTAACTTTTTAAGTGACCCAGTATAGGTTGTAGGTTTAGTCAAATGCAATACAAAACCACGTTTGACCAGTTTAAAATACCCCCAAATGTTGCTTTACAGCAAAAAAAAACATTTTTTGGGGTATTTGGTACAGAAAAATTAGCTGCGCTGTCATTTTTCAGCCGATTTTTTAACAGTTTTGGAAATAAAAAAGACCCTCACAACGCACAGTGTTTCAAAACGCCGTTTTCACGATCAAAATTCAATACCTTCTGAACCATTGGTTTTGGAGATTGGACTTCTTCGAAGAAGTATAAATAGGCGCAACTCAACTGAATTGAGTAATTAATTCCACTAAAAGTGAGATTTATTTGCTCATATAATTTAGAAAAATTTATTTGCCCATATAATTTAGATAGAAGCACGCAGTCTTCAGCAAACTTCTAGAAAACATTGTGAAAAACTTGGCTAAAGATACTAAAGCTCTACGGGAGCAAGATATGTAGGGTTACTTGCGATGAACCCTTTAAAACAATATTTCTAATATAAATTTTTACGATTATTTTTTATATTAAAGGGGTTTTCTACAAAATTGTTCGGAGTAATGATGTCTTTAATGACGAGCTTAGCTTAACCGTTATGTTTCCGACGCGGTACCCGGGTACCTTTTTAGGTTTCAATTAATGAAATTCCTATGTTTTATCCATAGCTGGAAATCGAAACTTTGTGACATCTTAGAACTTCACTAAGTCAAGCTTTTGGGTTAATCATATTGTTGATATAGTAAGGGCGGAAGTGAGGAGGGGCTCCTGAATTTTTTACTACGTAACAGGCCGACGTGGGTATCCGGGTACCCACAAAAGTAGAATACCTATAACTATGATAATTTTCAACCACTTTTTGGTGTTTTGAATTCGGGAACTCATCCACTTTTAGACTTGGTAAAAATGAATTGGGTTACTTCATTCGGTTCCCGGAAATCCGGATTTCCGGAAACATGTTCCAGTGCTGGGATACTATTTGTGAATTTCAATGGAATACTAGCAATATGGGTATCAAAATTCTTGGAATAGCATCAGTAGCCTGTATCTCTTGGTTTTTGAACCATTTGGTGGTTTGACACCGGAACGGACATTCTGGAGCAGGTTCCCGTGGGGTCGTGAGTTGCCATTGCATTCCAATTTCATTTTTTAAGCTGCCATAGGGTCCCGTAACAATAAATAACAGACTTCCGAAACAATTTGAAGAGTTTTGATACTCATATTGCTAGGACGTTATCAAAATTTACAAATCATACCCTAGTACTGGAACATTACTCCGGAAAACCCGAATTCCCAAGAACCAGATTCGTTCATCCGGTTCAACTTTACAGAATCAAAAAGTGGACGAGTTCCGGAATCGAAAACATCTAAAAGTGTCCAAATCGGTTAAAGGAAGCCATAGTTATGAGCATTTCAAATTGTGGGTACCCGGGTACCCACGTTGGCCTGTTAACCTTTTCATGCCCAACTTTTTTCTAGTGCATGTAGGGTTTCAAAACTGTTTTTCCTTGAAAACGGTGGGGTCAAGAAACATGAAAAGCCTATTGTCATAAAGATAGGTGCTTCCATGGCAGTGCTAGAAGCTGGTCAATTTTTACCTTCTAATACTCAATATAATTCTCCTAGAATAATTACAGTAGTCCTATTACGTGGAAAACGTAGCCAACGACAGTCTAAATTGATAAGTTTTATCAGTTTTCAATAATATTGCACCATAACAAAAATATGTGAAAAAATCTTTTTCCGTCGTCAACGTAAACTGTCCCTGGCAGCACTGCTCCATCGGAATTCAATCAGACTAATTGCAATAACTTCAGTTCTAGAGCTGATCCTTGCAACTGTTAATACTCAAATTAAAGGCAATAATCACATTAATGAGCCTTACTTGTTTTTGTGAGCAATTCTCGCCACAATCAAAAGTTATAGCTGCTTAAAAACGATGTTGTCCACAAACAACATGGGCATGAATGGGTTAAAGGTGTTTTTTGTTGGGCACATAACAGTTAATCATCTTACCCTTTACTGAAGGTACTAGAAGGGAAAGTATTCAACAATTTTAACGAAAATGGATCAATTGAAAAGCTAATAAAAAGTGACAGTTGTAAAATCAACCAAAAATTGAAAAAATACAAACATTTCAATCACCAGGAAAATTTATTACAAGACCATGAAAATTCTGGAAAATCAAGGAATTTCATATCCAGAAATGAATCGACACCCTTATGAAGTGAGTGTGGGCAGTTGTATTCATTGTATAGTTGCAGTTTACATGTTTTCAACGATGCATGTTGGTGACAGTTACTGATGAGATGAACTATTCAAAATCAATTTTATCTAAATTGTGTTTTGTGCCCTGACGCACCAATTGGATCAATCCATTTTTTCACTTTTGGGACTAAAGTTGCCTAGTGTACCTAAATAATGTAAAATAGATGTGTTCCAGAACCCTAAGAAACTGAAACCTAGCAAATTGAAAAAAAGTTGTTCCTGTGTTAATTTCTTTTCGTTTTGTTTCCTTGGGAGTAAACATGAGCGGTATTTTTATGGAAGGATTCATTTTAGATTTCTATGATTGCAACGAAAATGGCTGGCTTCTCTAGATCCGGCTGAACAGGAAACATAGAGAAGAAACCTATCTGATGCAGTTCTAATCGGATTTAGTAACTACATCGTTTCGGGAACACGGTGTCATCCTTGTAGTGTATTGTTTATTGAGGCTTTAACCTAGATGGGTTATTTACCCTTATGGCGTCACCCTTCTGTTCAGAGTTTGTCAACATGTGTCAACAATTCCGGGAGCCTGAATAGAAATCTTTCCATATCTCGGACTTTAGGGTCAACCAAAAAGGGCATTTTTGACCATTGCTGCATATGAGTTGCCCGTATTATTTATTGAAGTCCTGCGAAACGTATGGTAGGAGCAGGGTCGGCACTTTTATATCGTTAAAAGGTGCCTTAGTCCTACTGTGTTGCCTTGATGAGTTCCGGATCGTGTAAGGATCTTTGGAATGCAGGGCTATAGTAAATTTCACATTTCATTACGCTTTACATTACATATAGTTATACTTTTACGAAGAAATCGTTCTTATACCAGCGAAAATTCATTACCGATTACACGCTGCAACAAAATATTGATTAACTTTTTAAGTGACCCAGTATAGGTTGTAGGTCTAGTCAAATGCAATACAAAACCACGTTTGACCAGTTTAAAACACCCCCAAAATGTTGCTTTATAGCAAAAAAAAAACATTGCCTTTGGTACAGAAAAATTAACAATATTTCCCCTTAAAACAATATTTCTAATATAAATTTTCACGATTATTTTTTATACTAAAAGGGTCTTCTACAAAATTGTTCATAGTGATGAAATACATATTTGTCATGAAGACGATGAATCTGTAGTTTTGGAAACAGAAAAGTTATTGTCAATTTTCTAACATTTTTTAAATTAGGTCAACCTTTCTTTTATCGCCTCGATCGCCGCCCCGTCTGATGATATCGTTATACTGGGCGACTTCAACTTACCTGGCTTGGCGTGGTGCCAAGCAAGTAATGGTTTTCTACGAGTGGATATCAAAAAATCTGCGCTTATTAACAATGCCAGTTGTATTTTGGACAACTACAGCAGCGCAACTCTTCGGCAAATTAATAATGTCACCAACGAGAATGGACGTACATTGGACCTCTGCTTTGTAAGTGCCCGGGACTGCGCTCCGTACTGCTACACTGCACCGACTCCTTTAGTCAAGCAGGTGCGTCATCATCCCCCACTACATCTTGTATTCGCTGGTAACCTAGGAGTGAATTTTTTAAGACATCTCAAGCTCTATCGTCTACGATTTTAAAAACGCTGACTACGACAGCATCGTTAGCACGCTGTTGGATATAAACAGGGACGAAAATATTAACAATGACGACGCGAACGAAGCAGCGATGACGTTTTCTAGTATTCTTAACTACCTTATCGACCGCCATGTACCAAAACGTACAATTAGTACCGATGAACACCCTCCCTGGCAATCAACCGTCCTTAGACGATTAAAATCTGCTAAACGAGCTGCATTTAAAAAAATCTCGAAGCATAAGACACTTGCATTACGAAATCACTACTTTCAACTCAACCACGAATACAAACAACAAAGCAGACGCGCCTTTTTTAGACACCAGCGAAACATCGAGCGTCAACTGAAATCCAAGCCCAAGTCCATCTGGAAGTATGTTAACGAGCAGCGAAAAGAATCCGGTTTGCCATCTTGTATGTCGTTTAATGGAGTTTTAGGCACCGACACTAAGGAAATTTGCCAACTGTTATCCGACAAATTTTCAAGCGTTTTTTTCCAACGAGCGCCTGCCACCACAACAAGTCGCTGCCGCCGCTAATTTAACTCCTTCTCTAGGACGAACCATCAACTGAATTTGTATCGATAATGCTGCCATTCTTGCAGCAAATGCCAAACTGAAAGCATCTTGTTCCCCGGGTCCAGATGGTGTTCCCTCGATTTTTGTCAAAAAGTGCATCAGCGGGCTTCTTGAACCACTTCTGCGAGTCTTCGAGCTATCACTCACTACTGGTACATTCCCTTCCTGCTGGAAAGCAGCGCACATGTTTCCAGTTCATAAAAAAGGAAACAAATCGAACATCGACAATTTTCGGGGAATCTCGTGTTTAAGTGCCGTATCAAAACTGTTCGAGCTGGTTGTGTTAGATCCTATTTTCTTTCACTGCAAACACTACATTGTAGATGACCAACACGGTTTCATGCCTAAACGATCGACAACGACAAACCTGCTCTCGTTCACAACACATGTAATGGATGTATTCGCTGACGGATTGCAAACCGATGCTATTTACATGGATATATCTGCGCCTTCGACAAAATCAACCATGATATCGCAATAGCGAAGCTGGACAAACTCGGCATTCATGGCCAACTTCTGCGCTGGTTCCGTTCCTACCTCGATGGAAGGCAACTCCAAATCAGCATTAAGGACTGTCTATCTGCACCATTCTTCGCTACATCCGGCATCCCACAAGGAAGCCATCTCGGTCCAGTAATATTCCTCCTCTACTTTAATGACGTCAATTTCACATTACATTACATTACAAACCGATACCGAGCTTCTTCAGAGGGAACTGAACAGCTTTAGTACGTGGTGTGATCTAAACAGAATGGTTTTAAACCCGAGCAAATGCTCAATCGTTACGTTCACGCGGAAACGCCAACCGACTCAGTTTAACTACCATTTCTTCGGCTCGAGCATTCCAAGACACTCACATCAAAGATATCGGAGTCATCATGGATTCGGCATTAACATTCAAACCACATACGTCATACATCGTGGATAAGGCATCACGACAGCTTGGGTTCATCTTCCGAATAGCGAAAAACTTCAGGGACGTATATTGTCTTAAATCGCTTTACTGCGCGTTGGTCCGCTCAACGTTAGAATATTGTTCAGCTGTTTGGAATCCGTACTACCAGAACGGGATTGACAGAATCGAGGCTGTCCAACGCAGGTTCATACGCTTCGCTATTCGGCATCTCCCATGGCGAAACAGATTTCAGCTGCCGAGCTATGAAAACCGTTGCCAGCTAATACACCTCGATATACTCAGCATTCGGAAGGACTGCTCTCGAGCCCTGTTCGTCTCGGACTTACTCTCTGCCAGAGTGGATTGCCTTACAATCCTCGGACGACTGGATCTTCAAGCCCGCGCTCGAGCTCTACGTAATAACTCTCTTCTGCGAGTTCCGTTCAGGAAAACCAACTATGGTTGCCAGAGCGCTGTTACCGGACTCCAACGAATTTTTAAGTGTGGCGACGGCCTTTGACTTCAACAGGACGCGGAATGCGATAAAAGCGAAAATGTTGTCAATTTTAAAATGTAATTAGTTTAAGCAACCATCATTGGGGCCAAGGGGCCTGTTGGTGAAGGTAATAAATATAAACAAAAGAATACTAAACAAACCTTGGGGGGAAGTTTGGGGGGGGGAGTTGCTTCTCTTATCTTCGGCCATCACATCATATGATTTGGTATTCTTAGTATGTATAACAAACATAACGATGTGACACAAGGTGCTAAAAGCGCAATAAAATCCTGTCAATCCTATTTTGCATGGGATTGCCTGCTCTCAAGGTATCACCAAGAGGCCGTTCATAAACGATGTCGAATATAAACAGTTACGGTGGAGCGTAATGCAACATGATTTTGCGAAATAAAAACTGAAAATGAATTTGAGACGTACTAGTTAAGCGGGAGTAATAAACTGACAACAGTGTGCTTGAAGGGGGAAGGTATTTTAGATTATTTCCTTTTTGCCTTTCTCATTTAAAGAAAGGCTATGCAATCACTTAAAAATCGACGTTTCAACCGAGGCCCGGAGGGCCGAGTGTCATGCCATTCGATTCAGCTCGTCGAGATCGGCAAATGTCTGTGTGTGACATTTAAACTCACACAATTTTATCAGAGATAGCTAAACCGATTTTCACAAACTTAGTTTCATCTGAAAGGTATAACGCTATTGAATCCCATAAGCTGCTATTGAATTTTTAGTTGATCTGACATCCGGTTCCGGAATTACGGGCTGAAGAGTGTGGTCACACAGCAATTTCCCATAAAAACTAGTACAACCATGATGTCCAAATGACGTAAATAATAAAATGGGCTCAACATTACTCTAGTTTGCGGGTCTGGATCACTAATGATAAATAAAAGCAGCTTTGACAACATTGGTCACCTATGACGGTTCATGATGCCTCCGGGGAACTCGCCCAGTTCCTAAGCAAATATCACACCTATTACCCAGCAAATTCTCTACCGATTTTTACAAGCTTGATTTCAAATGAAAGATACAGTAATGCCATTGACTGCTGCTGAATTTTATTCGGTTCTGACTCTTGGTTCCGAAGTTACAGGTTTGTTAGTAAGCTTACACTGGAATTTCCCATATAAATCGGTACAATCGTAACATCGCAGAGGCTAAAAACTATTGAAATGGTCACCAAATTACTTCGATTCGCACGTCTAGATCACTGTTTGCCAATCAAACATTCTTTGGATATATTGTCATTTTAATATGTTTTACGTCATCATGGTTGCACCAGTTTATATGGGAATTTGCTGTGTGACCGCACTACTCAACCCGTAACTCCGGAACCGGAAGTCGGATCAACTAAAAATTCAATGGCTTATGGGAGCGTTATACCTTTCAAATGAAACTAAGTTTGTGAAAATCGATTCAGCCATCTCTGAGAAAATTGTGTGAGTTTAAATGACACATACATACACACACAGACATTTGCCGATCTCGACGAACTGAATCGAATGGTATATGACACTCGGCCCTCCGGGCCTCTGCTGAAAATTTTTCAGCGATTTCAGTGATTGCATAGCCTTTCTTCATATGAGCAAGGCAAAAACGCATAAAAGATCATTGGCTCAGTTGTGCTAACGTGTCGAACCGTGTCAAATAACCAGAAGAAAAAACTGAGACGAACGTTACAGTCTTAGATGTTTGCGTCCAGGTAGGTAGAGAACAGGCTGAGACTGCCAGCTTCGCCATTATCTAGTCAACAGGGCTACATTATTAAAGTCAGTTGGTCCAAATATCAGCAAAAGCGGTTAATTTATTTTTTGAATAATGCGTTGAAATACACTTGATCAGGAACATGATAAGATTTGACATCTTTCACTATACTCCCAAAACTGTCTTTAATGACGAGCTTAGCTAATCATCTTACCCTTTCCTGAAGGTACTAGAAGGGAAAGTATTAAACAATTTTAACAAAAATGGATTAATTGAAAAGCTAATAAAAACAGTGACAGTTGTAAAATCAAACAAAAATTAAAAAATACAAACATATACCAATTACCAGGAAAATTTATTACAAGGCCATGAAAATTCTGGAAAATCAAGGAATTTCATATCCAGAAATGAATCGACACCCTTATGAAGTGAGTGTGGGCAGTTGTATTCATTGTATAGTTGCAGTTTACATGTTTTCAACGATGCATGTTGGTGACAGTTACTGATGAGATGAACTATTCAAAATCAATTTTATCTAAATTGTGTTTTGTGCCCTGACGCACCAATTGGATCAATCCATTTTTTTCACTTTTGGGACTAAAGTTGCCTAGTGTCAGGCGTTTAATTCCCAAGTCAAAGAACAAGTTCGTTTTGGCTCATCTGCAACTGAACTCCCCAGGACCTCAGTCGAGATCGACAATTTACTTTTGCTTACACGCAGAAAAAAGATTTGTAGGTTCAATAAAATTATGCATTAAATTCAATAAATTAAATTATTGGTAAAATTATGTATTGAATTCAATAAAATTTATTTATTGTTTCAATAAAACAAAATTATCGTTCCGTTTTTCAATAATTATTTTATTGAAATTAAAAGAAAATTATTGATACTAAAAATGTATTTATTGAAAGCAAAAATTTGTTGTTGTTCTAATAAAAAAATATTTTCAAACCAATAAGTTTGTTTGTTAAAGTGATAAACAATAAATGATTGGATTCAATAACACATATTTTTGGTTTAAATATGCTAATTGTTTCTGCGTGTACACAATAGTTGTGTGACTGTTTGAACTGTTTGACTGATGTCAATTCTGTTGCTAAAATCAACTTTATCTAATATAATAGATGCTAGTTTTGTATTACATTACAAAGAACAAGTGCTCACTCCCATCTTAAATCACTCTGTAAAAATGCTACCTTTTTAAATGAAATCACCGAAAAAAAAAATATAATTTTTTGGATGAAACTTTGATTTGTGTCCCATAGTATGCCGCTTGGACTAACGACAATCTTTCCAATTTACAGCTTGGTCTCCGTGACAACGATCTTCTGGAGCTACCACGAGAGATCGGCGAACTTACGCGTATCCGTGAGCTTCACATTCAGAACAATCGTCTCACCGTGCTGCCACCGGAGATATCCAACCTGGATCTGCAGTCGCAAAAGTCGGTTGTTAAGATGGAGGAAAACCCATGGGTTACTGCGATTGCCGAGCAGTACCTGGTCGGCATCAGTCACGTGCTTGAATACATTAAAACTGAGGCGTACAGGATGTGAGTATGAGTGTTATAAGTGGGACTAGAAATGGGTTTTAATTAAGACCTTTTTTCAGTTTATACAATCGTTACGTTTCGGCAGGAAAGTCCGGCAACGTGCCACCGAAAGTGGACAAGAGCAAGAAAGCATCTAGAGCTCGTTCGTAAGAGCACCGGCTTCGAAAAAATGTGTCTTAATAGCAGAAAATGTTAACGTAGTCTTCCCTCGTATTTATTTTTTTTGCAATCCTTTATTACTTGACTAAAATATTCAACGCGCACAATAACAAAGCCAAAATCAAAAGTGACTTACGAAAGAAATTTTAATGTATTTTTTAACTTTTATACTAATGAAACAATAAAATAATTATGTATTAATCTACCTAACAATTTGTTGCTTTAATCTTACTGCGGTTCAGGTTTGCTGCTATCCGTCTCCCGCGAATTTTATTCCGATTAATTTACTCTGCCAATCGAATAAAACATGGTCGATCGGTCACCTTGGAAAGAAAAGCTTTCTGGAGGTACTTCTAGGTGCAGAACGCCAACCGGAAGCGAAGCAAGAACAGAAAGTGAATAAAAAAACTTCTCATCAACTTGTTCACATTTCTACTCGAGGGTTCGATTTATTATATTTTCCTCGCAATTTGCTTGCGGCTCATGTTAATAGGGAAAACTTTTTCGCTTTCGCTGCTTTTGCTGTTCTCTCAGCATCACTGTAGTTTACTCAAAATCTTTTAGTTTGCCCGCCCTCCCCCCTCGAATCTACCGCAGCGTCTCGCCGTCGCATTCATTCATTCATTCATTCAGCGATAGTTTTCAGTCAGAGTTTAAGCAAGTTTTTTTCCTTCACTTTGCTTGTATATCTTCATAATAGGGTTTTTTTATTTAGCTTTCGTTATTTTCATGTTTCTAGATGATTTTTTCCCTTCGTTTGATTTCTTCGTTCATCGCTTTGAATGATGTATTAAATTGGACAGAAAATGTTTTCAATTCATTTCTCCCGTTGTTATCTATCGTTATAGTCTACTTACTACGGCACAGTCGGTGGTGGAATCTTCTTAGGATGTTTAACTTCAGCTTTGCAGGATCGTTTTGCATAGGAAAACTTGCGTTTCAAGAATACCTTTCGTTTTGTAAGCCATGGCAACGCAGTTTCATTTCGGATTGCAAACTTGAGCACACGACTTTTTTGCGTATTATAGAAGTTGTTGAAGGAGGAAGTTCTGTTTTTGTTATTTATTTCTATTTGACTATTTACTTAGCATACTTTAGAAATTCAAGTTGTTAGGTACTCAGCCACAAATGGAATCATTCATTCGCCATACGCAAAATACCTATTCTTAGAATTAAAACAGAAGGATTAAAATGCTAAAAAAGCTTTGATTTATTTATTCTAAGATGGCCATGAATGCAAAGCCAGTAACAACTTGAAAATTAATGAAATGGATGACCTCAGATGATTATAATACACACCCGCAATCAAAATTAAATCCAAGGTAACGCAACAATGTCCAATTTGATCGTGAAAAGACATTCTGGAAGATTGCAACGGTGGAACGTGCTTTTGTCAAAGAAAGTACGAAGAAAATCTCGTCGAATGCCATTAAAAAGCGTCACTCGGAAAACTGACTGAGGGGATCAGCAGTACCGGCATCAGACAGACCGGTTGGACATTGATGGTATAACTCTCAAGAGCACTACCTCCCCTATCCAACCCGACCATCTGATGCAGTTGGTATGCGGATTCCTACGGAGGGGTTGAAGTGATGATGGTAGTGGTGGTCGTTAAAAACTTCGCTACCAAGTCGAGGGTAACTTCAAGCAGCGGCACCGAGTTGGCTTTTAAAAGATAATCTGCAGAACTTCTTTTGCCTCTGTCGGTGTTGTCTGAGATGCAACTCGGAAAAGTGGCCACTCGTTACTGCTGGGGAGTTTAGGAAGACTTTATTTTGGGGTAGTAGAGAGAGAGAAGAGCGTCTCGGGAGGGCCACGGTCGAGAAGCTTTATGAGTAGTACCTACCGCGGGAAAACAAAAACGAAAAACCGGAGGGTGAGACTAAATGAGTAATACACGGGGCCGGCGGATGTTTTATCCATTAGACTTGTTTGGCCTTTGAGAGCTGCTCAATTTAATTCCGAAAACAGCTTAAACAGTCATAAATAAGTCAGGTCCGTATTGGCGGTAGCGAACGAATTTCAAACTTTTTAATACTGAATATATAATATGAAGTCGTTATTGGCCAGTTTATTATAAGTAATGTCGTGTTTTGGATAAAAGTCGATAGAAAGTTTTAGCGGTCTGTAATATGAGTCATTTATGGACGGAATTTATGACTCAATTTAAGTATCGTATGATTCAATTGCAATAATCCGCTAGATTTAGACGAGAAAAGTTGCTCGAATATCATCAAAACTTTATCATAGACTCATTTTGTTAGGCGGAATTCACATTTGATTATTTCTTAATTTTTGCCTTTCTTATATGGAAAGGTTATGCAATTGCTCCAAAAACCGGCTTTCTAACCGAGGGACGGGGGGCATATATCATAATTGCCCAAAACCAGATTCCTCCCCGGCACTACCTTTCGGCATTACTTCGGCAATTTCCCGGTTTATGTGCATAGCACGCACTCTAACCCAACTACTTAGTACTTGGTTCCTTCAGTACGGTTACAGCACCACTCTTCGACACACCACCAGTTCTCCACCATCCACATAGGCTAGCGATTTCTGCATGGCAGTCGGATAGCTGGCTGTGAGTTGAGACTTAGTCTCAGATTGTCTAATTCACCGATCCCTTCGGCTCCCTTGTGCCATTTAGCACCACGAATCGGCTCCCTTGTGCCAGTTGGCAGCGCTATTTACTCGTTGAACTCCCGACTTGTTCGTGAACTACTCGGTCTAGTCCCCGACGTTGGACCTAGCCTACTCCGACGGAGAATTCCCCGGCGAGAGAAGTTCTCCCGAAACCGAACCAGCCAGTCAGGTGTCGAGGTCAGTTCGGCGATTCCGGTGGAGCAGGGCGTCCGGTTCGTTGGTGCCCCTACGACCCGCGACTGGTGGTGTTTAGTCGCGGTCTACTCAGTCTAGTCCCCGATGGTGGACCTAGCCTACTCCGACGGAAAATTCCCCGACGAAGGAAGTTCTCCCGATACCGATTCTTCTTTGGTTTTAGCACCACAATTTCTGTTACCGATGTTCGTTTCCGTGAGCCATTTAGCTGTTCGCGTCGTCCCGATCTACTCGATCTAGTTCCCGGTGGTGGATCTAGCCTACTCAACGGGCCAGCCAGTAGGTGCTGAGGTCTATCCGGCGATTCCGGGAGGAGCGTAGATTCCGGTTCACCAGCGCCCCAACGACCCACTGCTAGCTATGTGACGCTGTCTACTCGGTCTAATCCCCGGCGGTGGATCTAGCCTACTCCCGAGATACCCGGTAGGGTATCGAGGTCGGTCCGGCGATACCGGGGAAGCTTTACGTCCGATTCACAGGCGCCCGACGACCCAAACTCGGTGCTACGTCACGTACTACTCATCTGGTCGCCGGCAGTGGACCTAGTCTACACAGTCGGAGAGTTCCTCGGCGGCGGAATTTTTCTCAAAACCCGATTTGTGGCTTCTTGTTGGTCCCTTCACCCTTTCTCTGCAGCTCGGAGAGTATGTCCGTAACTACTCTGTTGACAGCGTCCCAGGTATGCTCATTGTGACACATCTCTTCGACGATATTGTCAACTGTCACACCCCTACGAGCTTCTTCGAACCTAGGGCATTCGAAGACCATGTGTTCCGCTGTCTCTTGCACGGTCGCACACTCTGGGCAAAGGGGTGACGAAGCATGTCAAAACTGATGCAAGTACATCCGGAAGCATCCGTGATTGCATCAAATGAAAGTTCACCTCTCCATGCTCCTTATGCACCCAAGACGACACATATGGGATGAGTCGGTGGGTTCACCTTCCTTTCTTTGCGTTGTCCCACTCCTGCGGCCATTTAGCCAACGAGTCCGCTCGGAGCAGTCTTCTTGCGTTAAGTGCATTTCTCCGCTGATAGCATTCCACGTCCTCCGCCAGGGTGATGCAGATGGGGATCATCCCGGTGATAACGCATACTGCCTCCGACGATATTGTTCTGTAGGCATTCGCGACTCGTACGGCCATCAGCCGGAATGTCCTGTTCAGCTTTTCACGCTTCGTTTTCAGCGCCGCATCCCAGGCGGGAGCCCCATATCGGAGTATCGATGACGAAACAGTAGATAGCAGACATCTCGTGCTGCTTCTCGGGCCGCCGACATTTGGCATGATTCTCGCTATTGCGTTCGTTGCCTTTACCGACTTTTCGCAGGCGTAGCCGACGTGGTTGTTGAAGCTCAACATGTCGTCGATTTGCAGTTTGCAGTTGCTGACCAACAACACCTCCGTCTTGTGTTGAGCTATCTTCAGCTTGACCCCGTTCATCCAGCTCTCGATCGCGCCCATTGTGTCCGTCACAGGCACCTCCATTTCTTCGAGAGTCTCGCCCATTACCGCTAGTGGTACGTCGTCCGCGAAACTCACAATTTTCACTTTCCTGGGCAGCCACAGTGTCAAGTCCCCGTCGTACAGCCAAATAGTTGGACCGAGAATGGAGGCCTGAGGAACGCCCGCTGTGATTCGATTGGACTTCTGCCCTCCGTTCGTCTCGTACAGCAGCACTCTGCTCTGGAAGTAGCTCTTCAGAATCCGGCATAGATAGTCAGGGACCCTCATTCTAAACAGCGATGCGGCGATGGCTCCCAGTTGGTAGGGTTAAATGCAGTCTTCACATCTTTCGTGACTACAGCGTAGTATTGATCTCCTCTTCGCCTACATTTAGATGGCTTCTCAGCACTCTCGAGCACTATCCGAATTGCATGCACCGTCGATGCTCCTTTGCGGAATCCAAACTGCATCTGGCACAGTCCGCGCTCACCCTTCGTGCATTTCGTCAACCTGTTAAGGATGATTCTTTCCATTTTAAGTATCACTATTTAAAAATAACCCTAATTTATCCCCCTGATCCTAATAAAAATTGAACCACCCCCTCTAGTTATTTCTAGTTTTAATATGTCTGCCAAATGTTCCGCTTAGTTAATAATTAATTGTTCCAAGAATATCCCTTCTAAAAATCCTAAAGTGCATTACTACACAAAAACCACATAAAATGACCCCTCCCTAATATTACGAATATTATATTATCCCCTCTTGTACATGTATAAGTTAGCTATAAAACTTCTTTAGCTTCATTATATAAAAATAAAAATTATATTTAAATGCGTAACAAAGCAAAAATGGCACCTTTAAGCTAACGCAAACGTGCCTTATCAAATAAACGAATTGAATTAAAAAATCTTCCACTTAGTGGTGCAATTGTGCCTTTCTCATTTATCCAAACTACACAGAAAAAATTGTTCCCAAAATGTATCATGAATCCTGGAACAATCACGTTTTTACGCTATGAAAACAGGACCATGAACCAAAAATCATGTGTTTCATAATTATGTTCGATTTCCCTGCAGTAACGTCCGAATAACGCTTATTTCAGTGGAACTATTTGTTTTTGTTTTGTGTCACGGTTTCCGCCATGGTATTTCTAATGCTACTTTCAGTACGCGAACTAGTTCACAAGTTTATGACATAAAACCAAAGGTTGGCTCAAGATGATTTTCATAGATATAGGAGCCTTAGTTCACACAATCAAAATATTCTGTATATGTTTTCGTAAACTATTTCACGAAATTCAAAATTTTATTCATGAATGCATTCAATACTCGTGAACTAATTCATGATCTTTATTATAATAGGTACGATCCAATATCCGTGCTCGTGCTTCACGAAATCATGAAATATAATTCATGTATTCGTGAGCTGGTTCATGATACATAGTATAAGTCACAACTAACGTTAATTTTTGGGAAATAGTTCACAAAAACATAGAATATTATTCATGTATTCGTGAACTGGTGCATGATGCCTAGTACATGATTTACATTCTTTTTTGTGTGCTGGTGATATTTAGAAGATATCGCTAATCATTTACAATTTCATGCAACATGATAATTAAATTTTCCCGTGAACTCTCACAAAATTTTGAGAATTATTCGTTTTTATTCCATGCACTGTTTTATGAAATGCACAGCTGCTAGCGATCATAGTAATAGATACGAGCATTAGATATAAAAAAAACTATTAGGACCTCGAACATCGTTATTCGTTTGACAAGGTTCATGGTGATGTCTGAATAGAAAACGAAAACTGCGCTGAGAATCCCAAATAGTGTGCAAAAATCTAATTCGCAGAATAAGATATCGCGAATCAGTCACATTTTAATGATCCAGTTCATATTGTCACGTTATTCCGAATAAAAAACCGATGTAGATCACAATTCGGTGAAGAGAATTTAAGAATACCATGATAAAAATGCTGATATCATTAAATTAGTCATATTACTCTTCGTGTCAAATTTGGAAGTAAGTTCTAAAATAAAATATTACGATAACATAAACAGCAATCACGAAAATCATGACTATGATCCTGAAATTATGAATATGAATTACTCTATTTATGACTCAAATATTACGATAACCTGAACAGCAGTTACAAAAATCGCAACTAAGATAGTGAAATCATGAGTTTTAATCCCGCTAGTCTGACAGAAAAATTCGATAGTAATCTCATGAATAAGCATAATAGCACAATAACGTGATTAGAAATCACTAGAATAAGCTCTTGTAATCATGAACAACATTTGACTGTTGGCTGTGTATTCCCAAATCATGAACTAGAATCACAACAAAAACTAAGCATGTCTAGGGAACAACAATAGTACCCTAACCAAACATTGTAATGTAACGCCATGTATGTATTCGAGGCGAACTAGTTTTTTGAAAACACAAACAGTTTTATAAGGGAAGTTGGGTTTAGGGAAGGGTGATGTGTGATGGGGGGAGGGATGGGGCCCCTAACTACGCCTCTGTTAAAATACAGGAAGCCTGTATTAGTCAAAAAAATTGGACCTGGATTAGGTTGACGATGTTCAGAGTGAACCTTTTCTATATGATAAAGGCAAAAAAGTAAGGTGAATTTATAAATATGAGGCATCACTTTCTTCACTGAAACTACCATAACAAACGACCAAAACGCATCAGGGCTTGTAAATTTCGAGAAACATCGTTGAATAAGCTTCAAAACAAGCGTTAAAATTTTGGTGCAGTTTATTTGAATAGAAGGGGAAAAAAGTTATAATAAGTTAAGTTATTCTGAAAAGTTAGGGTGAACGTATAAATGTGGGACACACTGTATTTTCCCATGGAACCAAGGTCAAAAACTACAAGCAAAGTGGGCGGAAGCTTAAAATTGTCCAAAAAATATGAAATTTAGCATCTGAGCTTACTTTGCTATTTATCACAATAGGAGGCTTTTGAGATTTCAAAAATGAGTGTTTTTTGTCAATGCCCTAATGTAGGTGCGAGGATGGCCAAGGGGGGGGGGGCGGAGGTTGATAAAAAGTGGAGGTGTTAGGGTAAATGGGGGGGGGGGGGGGTGGGCGATGCTGCACCCAAATGTACACTATACCTTCCATTTGAGACATGTTTTGAGAAAATCGGTTCGGTCCTCTCCGGGTAACCGATGTGCAATTATTGGTCGCACACATACACACAGAAATACACACATACAAGTACACACGTTATCCGAACTCGACGAAGTGAGTCGAATGGTATAAGAGTGTCGGCCAACAATTTCAAGCAAATTTTTAACTCATTTTAATTATGTTTGCATCATTTATACAAAGATTGATTGCCGGTTTATATGGGATCGCATGTGGCCGCATGCTTCAACCCATAACACAGGAACCAAAACTCCGATTCGAAGGAAATTTAATTGCATTCAATAGGGTTGTTCTAGCTTTCATTTGAGACTAGTATTGTGAAAATCGAGTCAGACATTTCTGAGAAGCAGATGTGAATTCAACTCAGGAACATAACCACTTTCCCGAAGCTTCCGGTTCCGCCAACGTTGTCCAATGTGGTCAACGTGAATTTAATTGGGCATCAGTGAGCTAAAAAATAAATCCAAACACTTTCGAACACATTTTATGAAGTTTTGCATCTTTTAGATACCATGCTGATTCCGGTTTATATGGGCATTTCATGCGTAATCCCACTCTTCAATATGTAACTCCGGAACCGGAAGTCGGAAATAAATGAAATTTAATAGCAGCCTATGGGAACGTTGTACCTTTAATTTGAGACAAAGTTTGAAAAAATCGGTTCAGCCATTTCTGAGTTTCATATTTGATGTTTTTTTTGTTTTTTTTATCACCTCAAAATTTTGGTACTTGGGGTGGTTCGAAAGTTTCACATTCACGAATATTAGGTGCACTATATCCAAAAATTTATTTTCAAAAAATTAGGTGCGGTGAATTTTTTATCAGAATACACATTTCTTCAATTGTTGATAATAATAAGAAACATCTATAAATTATACCTTTAACCTTTGGTAATCATAGGCTACCATGCGTCTCTTTCAGACATATCATGAAAAATCACCTTTTTTATACCTGGGGGCAGAAAGGGGCAAAATAAGATAATCATTTTCGGAAAGTACACTAATTTTCAAGTATCATGAACAACAAGCAATCTTTCCTAACTGTTTGAAAAATACAGCCACTTTAAACATTATAACTGTAATTTATTGCACGATTTATTATTTGTTTTTCATGTCTGAGCGAGAGGAAAGGCTTGTATCGACAAAATCATATGGCAGCTATAAGTCCAGCGAATAGCCTTTCAAATGAAACCAGTTCGACCCTAATCGGAATCTTAGCTAAAAGATATGTTCATTTGGATAACTTAGGTTTGAAAACAGATTTCAGATACTCAGATTTCATCATCTATTTCACCTTTGAAGTTCTGTAAAAAATCGAACTTTCGTCCTCGGGACTTAATATTTTGAGAAGACTCTATTCAACCTGTTAAAAAACAGAGAAAAAAATTTTTAAATCATGAAAAATCTAAAATAAAATTTTGACGTTTTGTCCGGCTAGGCGACATTGTAAGTCGGTTTTCAGAGTGCAAAAAAAAAATAAAAAAAAAAATTCCCCCATTTTTTGTTGTTGCCACCGAAAGGTCAAATAAAGCGCAATAAAAATATTTGCTTTAAAATGAAGGCCATCGCAATATTTGTTTATTTTCCTTGATGGTTTGTATTTATAGTTCGTAGGTATGAGGGTATTTAAACGATTCAAATTAAAAAAAATGATGAAGATGAAGGAAAACAAGCACTTGCTGGAACAAGTAGTGTGCAGTGTTGTGCTTTGACAGAAATTGAAACCAACTCAAGTTGAACTTGTAATAAAACACGCTCATGTTCGTCGTGTCGTCTTGAGTAACTGAAACTTTCAGTTGAAAATCAACCACTAAATTCTTCCCCATTGACTATCGCAGAAGCAATTTTGCCTTTCGTTTGTCATCGCCGACAATTAAGTTTGGCCACTATAGTCGTTTGTGAAATTCGAGCAACCGGAACACATTAAACACATTCCGAATAACATGTGCAAACTCTGAAACTTCTTTTTCCTATCAGCTAACTTCCGACCGCAAACCAGTACGCTTCCACCGCCCGTCGTGACTGCGCCGGTTGGCTGACAGCGTGAGGGGGGTATGAGGGAAGGGAGTGACAAACGCCCACCATAAGCACCAATTTCCCAAGTAATTTAATTTAAACTTTTCCTTAACCCTCGAAAAATGTTTCCCGACCAGATCATGAGCGTCATTGCATGGGAGCTTGATGCAGATGCAGTTTGCCTTATTTCGAAGCAAGTGCATTCGCGAGCAAATGCGCCGGGTGAAGTGAGAGGAATACCGTTCAACACTTCACATCAGACGGCCACGCCGGCATACGAATACCAACAAGACTAACCCGCAAAAAGTGAAAACATGGCAGAAGACCTCGTTTTGAATAAAAACTGATTTCGTAGTGTTTTAAGGAAGCTGATTGGGTTGCTAGACTTGATACACTTTAGGAGAGTATTTTGTTAAGGTGTATGCACCCAGGTTTTTATGTGGGGATAAGTATCGCGTAAAAACCGCGTTTATTAAAAAAATCGCGTAAAAAACCTCGTAAAAACCGCGCGAAAAAACCGCGTAAATAAACCTGAGTGTACTGTCGTGTGGTTTATAGATGAGACGAGTAACAAGTCATGAACAGTTTCCCAACATTAAAAAAAATAATAAATGCACTGTTTGAGGCTAGGTGTCTATCTAAAATCCATCGTCGTAAGATTTTTGCATTCTTTTTTGAAGGTTTCCAGCACCGATTATTTTTCAAATTTATATGAAATTTATTTGAAACAATGTGGCAAAATTGTTTGGCAAAATACAACGTACATCATTCTAATACTAGACTCAGTGAGGGTTGTAAAATTCAAAATAATCCTTTCTGTAAGCATAACCTCTTTGTATAGTTAACATAAGTAACAACAAACTTTTGTATTGATTTAATTAAATCAAATCATGTCCAGATAAAATTATTTGATACTTTTCAGCAATTGCTATTAAACCAAATTAGTTTAACCAGATACAAATGTTGCTAAGGTAGGGAGATAATTTTATCACTTGTGATGTAATGTAAACTATAAAGTATATTGAAATACAATCATATAAAAGCCGCTGAGAATGATCAGATCAAATGCGACGCTCGCCAAACGACAAATGGTTTTCAGTTCATTGTTCGGTGAAACAAAATCTGCCCACAAGTGTCAAAGAATAAAGTTTTTCGTCGAAAATTTTTCGCCGAAAGTTATCCGCCAGTGCTGTGTCGGCCTGGTGTCTGGAGAAGGGGTCTTTCCGTCCACCAGCCGGTGTCCGACCAGTAGACGTTCCGAAAACTCAGGCACACTGCGGGTTCAGCAACGATACAATGATCTTAATGGCATGTGTATATTTTAACATAATTCTAACCATATGCTGACAGCAGCGTGGCAAGTTTATATTTCTTACGAGATTTGTCATTGTGCGTTAGGAAAGGCGGATGGGGGCTTGGGGGAAATCTCCGGGAAAAAGTTTTCACTTTCGCTTTATTTAGTCATTTGGCAGGACTGCTACTCTATGCCAATGGGGAGCAAAGTTTCCGCAGTCAACTGTTTCATTCGGGGACAGATGGCGTATTTACGAGAACTTTGAACTTTATTAAAGGGCATCCTGTCGGAATGGAAAGTGTGCAAGTCGTTTGGGAAAATAGATTGATATTCAAATTTAAAAGGCTCGCCATCACGAAAGGTTTTTGGTTTGAAAAGTTGGAACTGATTTTAATTCAACCCCCTAAACGTGGCGCAAATCAATGATTTATGGGTTTAACGTGTTTAACCTGAACTCGAGAAATCATCGCACGAGCGAATGGATAACTTCGTAATTGCCCGTTCAAATGCACTCTCAGGTAGTTGAATTTCCCAGCGCTAGTGGTGTGCAATGAGAGTTCAAATCGAAGATGATGCCGATTCTCATTTGGATGCACATCACGAAGTCGATAAATGTTCGAATTCCCTTTTGCCGCACACAGGTGAAACCGTTTCATTTTCAAACCAAACAAACACAGCCAATTAGTAGGTACATATTCCGATCGAACGCACGGTATCACCTCTATCCGTTTCTAGCGAAATGCTGATTTTCCCCAGACACTATCAAGCCACGTAGCAAAACTATCGCATCAAAAGTTTTCTGACCAACTTCTTAATCTATCTGCATTTTCTATTATACCAGTATGTGCCTATGTGTTGTTAGGGCGGTAGCACAAGATACTTTCAGCGCGTGAATGAGCACGGGTAAAGCACATTGTATTTGTATGTTATGCGTACTATTTGATTTGAAGGTCTAACAGAAATTCAGAAATTTTGCTTTTCAAGAGAACTTGCCACTTACTATTATTGCCTCTCAGTTTTATTTATTTAATTTAGCCTATAGTGTTGCAGTGGAGCATAACTGTTGTCTTTCTCAAAGGTTATGCAATCGATCCAAATGTGGAATTTTTAACCGAGGTCGGGAGGACCACGTATATCATTCAACACAGTTCGAAGAGATCGGAAAATGTCTCTGTGCGTGTGTGTATGAATCTGTTTCTCAAATATGACTGGACCGCATACCGCATAACCATAGTATCAAATGAAAGGTAGGTCCCCTTCGGCTTCTGCTGATTTTTTTTATTGATCGGACTTCCGGTTCCGGAGTTACAGGTTGAAGAGTGCGGTCGCACAATAAATATAAACTGGTACCACCATGATTATGTCCCGGGGGTACGTTTTACCCCATCTTCCCCTACAAATGATGCAATACTATTTCTATTCTGTTCTGACCCTTGCACAGCCAGTATTGAAAAGCATTCTGGAAAACACTGCAGTTATTCTTGAGTGCTTTTCTTGTCAACATTAATATTTGAGCATTTTATAATATTAAAACGGCCAGGCCTACTGTGTGGGTTTAAATGTTATTCAAAATTATACAGCATCTAAATTATTAATTTAACGAATTCATTTAATTTAAGGAATCGTTTTGAATCTCGAAGGAGGATGAAACCGTACCGACCGTTTCAGTTCAAAGGGAATATGATAAATCGTTGGGAGTGACTTGGCTAAGAAGGCGAATGTCACTCCTTTGGTGCTTTGGAATGGGACAGAGGTATTTACACCTTGTCCTGGCTAATGAGCTAAGGTTAAAACACCTTTACCCGGTCTAAAAACAAAAGAAATAAATTTAAAGAAGAAAAATTAGCTTTCGGTTGTAGGCTTTCTACAGGAGTTTTTGGGTTGTGAACTTCAGTCACGGTTTCCGCCCTGTCACTACTAAATCGATTTTATATACGTGAACTAGTTTACAACTTTATGAACATTATTCATACAATCAAAGGTTCACTCATGGTGCTATTCGTATATTTAGGAACAGTAGTTCACAAAATCAAAACATTCTGGCTATTTTCTCGTGAACTATTTCACGAATCTCGGAATTTTATTTATGAATCCATTCTATCCGCCATTCCTATTACAGTAGTCACGACCATGCTTGCCCGTGAAATAAATCATAAAATTATAAAATATTATTCATGTATATGTAAGCTAGTTCATGAATTTTAGTATAATAGCCACGACTTACCATTCATGCTCGTGAAATAATTCACGAAATAATAAATTATTATTCATGTATTCGTGAACTGGTTCATTTTTCCTAAAATAGTATCCACAAAATCATGAAATATTTTTCATGTATTCGGTTTATGATACCCAGCATAATAATCACGACTTACCATTCGTGACCGTGAAATAGTTCGCGAAATCATAAATTATTATTCATGTGAACTGGTACGTGATTCCTAGGACAATGGTCACGTCTGACCATTCGTGCTCGTCAAATAGTTCATAAAATCATCAAATCATTCATGAATTGGTGAACTAGTTTATGATTCCTAGCACATGATTTACGATCTTATTTGGGTACTTGTAATATTTAGAATATATTTCTAATTATTTTCAATTTCATGAAACATGGTAATGAAATTTTCGCGTGAACTATTTAATAAATTTGGAGCATTATTCGTGGAATTGATAATAGGTAGGTAATAGGTACGAGAAGTAGACATAAGAAAACTATTAGGATCTTGAACATCGTTATTCATTCGATAAGGTTTAGTGCGATGTCGAAAACGAAAACCGCGTTGAGCACCACAAATCGTGTTCATGATATATTCCATAAAATAAAACTGCTGATATTATGAACATGGGTCACATTACTCCACGTGTCAAATTAGAAAGCAAGCTCTATAATAAAATATCACGATAACGTGAGCAGAAATTACTAAAATCGTGACTAAGATCCTGAAATTATGAACATGAATTACTCTACTCATGACTAAAATATGACGATAACGTGAATAGAAATTATGAAAATCATGACAAAGTTCCTGAAGTCATGAACATAAATTACATTACCGCCTGTTTAAATTGTTAAAAATCGCGACTAATATCCTCGAATCATGAAAATGGTTTATTCTACTCATGACTAAAATATAACGTTAACGTGATTAGAAATTACTAAATTCGCGACTAAGATCCTGAAATCATGATCTGTCTGACAGAAAAATCCGATAGTCACTCAAACTCATGAATAAAATAGTAAGGTAACGTGATAAGAAATCAGGAAATCACGAATAAGCTCCTGAAATCATGAACATCATGTTACTGGAAATTGATCACGATTTTTGTAAATCGTTCAGTTCACGAAATCGTGATCTTTTGTTTATGAATTTCTGAACGAATTTTTTTTCTGTGTAATAGAGAAAAGATTAGACAAATCCAAGTTATATTTTCAATAACTAAGTATTAAAAAAATAATACGCAACTTACTTGCGCTTGTATGTATAGATCTAGTCACGGTTTTCGATTGAAAATAGCTCTTTTCCAAGGTAAGCAACTCTAAAACGGGCAAAAATGAACAAACCATTCGCTAACTAAATAAAATAACTAGAAAAATGCACAAAATGTTAAAAAAAATCAGGACACCCCAAGGCTTCTCTCTACCGAAATAGCTATAGTGAATATGGTGTGACTCTACCGTGAAATGCATCTTTCATTTTCGTATTTGTACAGGAATTTACTTTCGGCTTTTCGGCAGGTACCACGGACACGTCAATTAATATTAATATCAAATATACGTTTTAAAAGTTATTTTCGAGGTATCCGCTGATATTCTTTTTGTAGATAGTGGATGACTAGAAGTAACAAAATCATTTCGTTCAAATATTTCGAATATATGACTTCTCTTACTTATAATAATCACGACAGGAATTTGTTGTATTTGTTTTCAATAACCATAAACAGACTTTTCATGCGAATTAATTTTTGGCTTGTTTCTCTATAAACTATTAAAAT
Organism: Topomyia yanbarensis; assembly: GCF_030247195.1. Classification (NCBI taxonomy): domain Eukaryota; kingdom Metazoa; phylum Arthropoda; class Insecta; order Diptera; family Culicidae; genus Topomyia; species Topomyia yanbarensis. Next base: position 41,614 of record NW_026684180.1, on the reverse strand, counting down.
GATTAATAGAGAGGATGGACATTGATAGGTTTTGTCTTCCTTACAAAGAAAGCCTATAAACCTGCTCTTTGTTTTATATACTTTCTAGAATCCACATATCACGAATATATGTTCGTAAAACACCAAGCATTGCTTTTGTGAAAAGCTTTAAAATATTATTGAAGTAGTTTAATTGAATTGTTAATAACGTATTTTAGAAAGCGACTGCAACTGCGCGGGATGCGATATATTCGCATTTGACCCTGTTCAGAAAGTGAGCTATTTTCAAATGAAAAACGCGAATAGTAGCGAAAACAAGTTAGCTTATTTAACAAAATTGTCTATTTCAGCCATCTACATAACTTTTTAGTACTTAAAAAATCGTTTAAAGTTCCATAAAAGAAATCCATAAAAGAAATTGTGGTATCCGAAAGAAATCTTCGTGGTAATATTTTTACAACTTTACGGAAGTGATAGTATTTATCTATTGGAATTATTGAAGAAAATAAATTTTGTACCTCACTTTTAGGGAAATTAATCATTGATCCGATGAGATCGAAAGAAGGGAAGTTTCTTTCCAAGAAACTTCCTCAAGGACATCATAGGCTAAAATCAATAGTTTTGACGCAATCAAAAAGCCTCCTTTTTGCTTTTTCGGACTGCACAGTGATTTTTTCCACTAAATTGACGTCAAATCGTTAAATTTGGAACAACGACGTCTTCGAAGGAATTTGTCGACACTTTCATAAGGTGTTGTTATTTTAATGATTAAGCTCCCTAAAAGTGAGATATAATCACCAACTTTCTTGAAAGCGCATATATTGAATTTATGTCGACAAAGCTGTAGAGCAAGCCTTTGCCAACAAATTTGCTGAAGGCACTAGTCTTTATCTTTAATATCTTCGACACTATGGCTGGTTGTTTGTGGTTGAAATGAAATTATGAAATTTATATATTTTCAGGTAGTATTGTGTGACATACTTGTTTTTCGTAGTTGATCTGATTTTTTTTATCATTTTTTTTTCAAATGTTCGAAACATATTTTTCTTGTGCCTTAGCGTAGACTAGGTAAGCAAATCAATCCGAAAAAATCTAATCCGAGAAATAAACCTGATACATTCGATAATAAAATGTAAACATATTATAGATGTTAGTGAAGAAAATATTGTTCATTGCTAGGGAATTAGCCACTGCGAGTAGTTCTTCATTCGTCACCGGAGCCACCATTTCGGCCGCGCCCACACTGTCTTGTGGTGCAGGTGGCCAGGGGCTTGTGACTCGAGATGGGAAGAGTACTTCGATAATCCTCGCCAACCGGTCCGAAGACCGTTCTGGGGGTGGAGAGCCCCCTTTGGTCTAGGCCGTCACGATTCTGTAGGCGTCACCCCACGGATTCGCGTTGGCACTCTCACACAGGTTGTCGAAACACGCTCTCTTGCTGCTTTTAATAGCCTTGTTAAAGGCCAATTTCGCAACTCGAAACACTTCACGGCGGTTATCTCTTGCATCCTCGGTGCGGGCTTTTTGCACCCTACGTCTAGCTCTAAGGCAGGCTGATCGTAGAGCTACAATCTCGGCACTCCACCAGTATACCGGGCATCGGCGGTTTCTTGGCAGGGTTTTTCTCGGCATAGTGGCGTCGCACGCGCGTGATAGAACGGCTACCAGCGAATCCCCGCTTAGACTGTCGGTGTTGACCTCCCGTCCCAGGGCCGCGGTGAAAGCTTCGCTGTCGAAGTGATTGGACTTCCACCCGCGTACCTGCCCTCGGATGCTGCACACCATAGTTGATCCTGAAGCGAATTGCTAAGTGATCGCCATGGGTGTAGCCCTCGTCTACCCTCCATTCCATGCCTGGAACCGGACCCGGCCTGGCAAACGTTACGTCAATCCATGCCTACACCCCGTTTCTACGGAATGTGCTAGCGGAGCCATTATTGGCTAACACAGCGTCGAGTTTCGCAAGCACCTCCAGTAGCGCTTGGCCCCTGCTATTTGTACAGCGGCTGCCCCACTCTACTGCCCAAGCGTTGAAGTTTCCCGCTATGACTACCGAGACCGACTGCCACAACAGCTGTTGAGCAGCTGCACAATAGTTAAGATTTAGGTGTGTGACGCTCACGGCTTCCTCTTATTGGTCTCACCGAAGGGACACGAAGGTCCATCCATAGCATGGTAACGGGCTTGCTTCTTAGCGGTGCAGATAAGGCATTTATGCGCCTTAGTGCAGCCCCGCTATTTATGACCCTCCTCGCCGCAGCGACGACATAATTTGCTCCTGTCTATTCCCTTGCATTCGTACGGCTTGTGGCCGGACTCAAGGCACCGATTGCACCTATCCACTGAAGGCGGCTGGGGTATGCTAACTAGACATACTGACCAGCCGATCTTCAGTTTTACTTTCTCGGTGAAATTGAGTTTGTTTACATCGTGTTTACGTTTTTTTGCTCTGGACAAAGTTCCATTTATATTTGTTTTACTTACCGTTTTTGGCGAAAAGGTTGCCAGTCCCTTGACGGACATTCTGTTTTGTTTCGTGTACTACACATGATCGCATAGTTGTCCCGTTTTCTATGGGATTTCCTATCTTTATGGGACTGATATGCGATCATGGGCAGTGTACTGCTCACCAGTGAAATCCTTGTGCTAAAGTGCTTTATTTCGCCGTGTGAAAATTTTGTGAGTCTACGATGAAATTGTGAGACTGCAACCTGTGTGTAACTCCCCATAAAAAAAACTTACGCACTCACTTCGCACGCGAGTAGTGGAAAGTGTTCCCCACACTTCAACTTTGCGCACAGCGAGACGAAATCTCGGGTGGGTTTTCAAAAGGTCGTAAGCGACAAAAGGCGGGTCGAAATCAGCCATGAGTTATAGTTGCAAGTCATGCGACTCTCCCGTTAATGGGATTGAGAAAATTGCATGTCGCGGCCATTGCGGATCCATCGGATTTTCCACCGCACCTGTATTCCCAATATGCAGCGATCCGCACTAGACCTGTTGTCTAGTTTCAACAACAACCTGTACTGGCTCTGTGACGATTGTGCTCGTTGTTTCAACGAGTGGGTGCAGCAATCCGTTTCCGCTGCTCCCATTGTGGACAAAAAAAATTATGTGAGGCTGTAGATAATTTGAACACGGTCGTCTCAAATCTCTCGAGTCGCATTGAAAATCAGTTTTCCGGCCAATTGTGGTTCTGTAACTCAAAGGGGGCTGTTTGTCAAGCGACTTCCTGAAGATCTGCACACTCCGCAACGATGTCGCGAGAATAATGCTAAAATTCGCGCCTCTGCAGCCGCTGGCTGTGGTACTAGAACCATTCAGCGGGAAATCAGAACAGTTGCGGATGAGCGGGAGTAGTTTTGGGTCTATTTGAGCCGTCTTGACCCGAGCCATACAGTGGAGGAAATCGTTGCCATGACCCAAGAATGCCTTGGAATAAGCGATGCACCCAAAGCAATTTTGTTGGTCAAGAAGGACACCGATCTCACGAAACTCAACTTCGTTTCTTTCCGAGTTGAGCTTCCGAGCGAACTAAAGGACACTGCACTCAAAGCGTCTATTTGGCCGACTGGAGTACTCGTTCGGGAATTTAATTTCGACCAGCCAAAGCAGGATAGATTTCGCTAATGTGATACTGAGATGCACCGTAGCTTGTATTATGGAAGCCCTCGATCCCCCCGCCACAGTCCAGCTAATGCAGCCAACGTTCACCAGTCGTCTCGGTCCTGCGTGCGGGAGTGGAAAAAGAGTCTTCCAAACTTCCTCCTGCGGCAAGTACCCATCCTTTCTCAATAATTCAAGCGCTGAAATGTTCCCCGATTCCAGTTCTCTGTTAATTGTACCGTATCAGCTCCAGATGCCGTTCTTCCTGCTTGCGAACCGCAGCTGTTTACGAGAGATACTTAGTCCAGCTGCATTGCATACATCCCACGTAATGTCGTCTCTTCGGTCACCGGGACGCACACTTGCCGCCAGCCGTGAGGAAGCCCTTGGTCCCCCCACCACAGTCGAGCCCTTCCTGTCAGCGACCAGCAGCCGTCCCGGTCCTGTGGTGGAGATGGGACGAGAGGTCTTCCGCAAACCTACCTCAGGCAAGTACAATGCATCTGTGAGCTCTTCCTCGCCTCAAAGCTCCTCGATTTCCAGCATTGGTCAACGACGGGCTAAACTGCTGCTATACTACCAAAATGTTGGTGGTATTAATTCAATCGTTGAGCAATACCGTCTTGCAGTCTCCAATAAGAGTTTTGACATCATTGCTTCGTCGAAACATGGTTGAACGAGGACACGCTTTCCAGTCAGGTGTTCGGTACTGAATACGAGGTGTTTCGCTGTGACCGGAGCCCTAGCAACAGCTGAAAATCCACCGGAGGCGGCGTATTAGTAGCGGTTAAAACCAGCTTGAAGGCAAGAATCGTCGAGAACACTTCTTGGGTTTGTCTAGAGCAGGTTTGGACAATTATCGAGCTTGGCGACCGTGAGTTGTACTTGTGTCTTTGTATGTTCCAACCGACCGTGCTCGTGATACCGAATACGTTGAAGCACACTGCAGTTTTTACTATCCTCGAAGATGCTAACGCTGTTGATGAGATCATGGTACTAGGAGATTTTAATCTTCCTAGCATTTCATGGAAATCTTCCCGTAATGGATTTCTATATCCGGATTCGGACCAATCCGTTCTCCACCCATGTGCAGTGAGGCTACTTGACAGCTATAGCTTAGCCACGTTACTACAAATCAATCCTATTGCCAATGAGAATAGCCGCCATCTCGATCTTTGTTTTGTCAGCGATCAGGTTTCCGCCACATCAATAGTGACGGCTCCCTCTCCCCTAGTAAAACCAGTGGCACATCATCCTGCACTGATCGCCACGATTGATAGCTCTGTGGTGCATGACTTCGATATATTATCGCTTTCTGTCTCCTACAATTTCCGTAAAGCTGATAATCGCAGTATCGCAGACCTTCTTTCCACCATCGACTGGGAAAATATTCTGGACCCCAAAGTTGTCGAAACCGCAGTTCAAACCTTTTCAAACGTTCTGGTGTATGCTATTGACAGGCACGTTCCAAAGAAAGTTCACCATCGACAAACCGGCCCTCCATGGCAAACGAGTACACTGCGACGGCTGAAGTCTATAAAGAGAGCTGCCCTGCGGAGGTTTACCAAGTATCGCACAATATCACTCAGAGACTAATACGTCAGTCTCAACCATGCGTACAAACGAGCCAGTCAACACTGTTTCTATCGATATCAGCAAAATATTCAGCGTAATCTCAAGTCGCATCCTAAACGTTTCTGGAAATATGTGAACCAGCAGCGCAAGGAATCAGGCCTGCCGTCGTCTATGACTTTCAATGGGAACACAGCTACCACATCTCGAGACATATGTGCACTCTTTTCGGAAAAAATTCGCGAATGTATTCACAGATGAGGCACTAACTATTGAGCAAATCGAACTAGCCGCTAGAAGAACTCCACTTGTAGGCCAAGCTTTGGGTGTTATCGATGTCGATGCAGCAATTATTACCAGAGTTTTCTCTCGGCTTAAGTCATCTTTCAATCCGAGACCCGACGGGTTCCCCTCCGTTATCCTGAAAAGGCACATTGGAGCTTTGATTATTCCGCTTCTTCATATTTTTCGAGCATCTATTGCTAGAGGAGTTTTCCCGTCTTGCTGGAAATACGCGAACATGTTCCCAGTCCACAAGAAGGGTAATAAGCGAGATGTCAATAATTACCGTGGAATAACTTCATTGAGTGCAGTTTCGAAGTTGTTCGAACTGGTGATTATGGTATCTCTTCAAGCTCATTGTAAGCAGTACCTAAGTGACGATCAACACGGCTTCACGTCCGGGCGGTCAACAGCGTCTAACCTACTGTGTTTAACATCCTACATAACAGAGAGTATGGAACATCGTGCTCAAACCGACGTTGTTTACACCGACTTATCTGCCACTTTCGATAAGATTAATCACGATATCGCAATCGCAAAAATGGAGAGATTTTGAATAAATGGTAGTGTTTTGCAGTTGTTTCGATCCTACCTCACAGACCGAGAGATAGCGGTTGTCATAGGAGATTGTCAGGCCCCCACCTTCATTTCTACGTCAGAAATACCTCAAAGAAGCCACTTGGGACCGTTGATGTTTCTGCTATACTTCAATGATGTACATCTAGTTCTGAAGACTCCACGATTGTCCTTCGCAGATGACCTCAAGATATTCCGCCTAATTCGTTCAATTGAAGATTGCAGATTTCTCCAACAGCAGCTTGATGTCTTTGCTGATTGATGTAACACGAACCGCATGTGCGTGAACCCGAAGAAGTGTTCGGTAATATCGTTTGCACGGAAAAAGGATTCGATTCATTTTAACTACCGTCTACTAGAAACAGACATTGAACGCGTCAGTCACGTTAAAGATCTGGGTGATTCTGTATCCTCAACTTACGTTTAAACAACACGTCTCCTATGTAGTTGGTAAAGCATCTCGAGCACTGGGATGCATCTTCAGAATAGCTAAAAAATTTTTACGGATATCTATTGTCTCAAATCGCTCTACTGTTCTTTATCGCGATCAATTCTAGAATATTGCTCTGAAGTTTGGAGTCCAAACTACAATAATGGCGTTGAGAGAATAGTCCGTTCAGCGTCGCTTTTTACGTTTCGTGCTTCGTAGATTGCCGTGGAGAGATCCTTCCCGACTACCTCGCTATGAAAACCGGTGTCAGCGAATTCAACTAGAGCCTCTACATGTTCGGAGGAATACTGCAAGAGCCTTGTTCATCGCTGACACTCTGCAAGGTCGTATAGATGCCCCAGCTATTCTGGAACCAATCATCACAAACGTCGCTCCTCGAACACTACGCAACAATATATGTTCATATGTTACCATTCCGACGCACTAACTATAGTATGTATGGAGCCATCACTGGTCTGCAACGAATTTTTAACCAGGCAGCTACGGCATTTGATTTCAACGTTTCTCGACAAAATCTACGTATACGTTTTCCCAGACTATTTAATCAATTAGCTAACAACACTTGACCTTTTTATTTGTTTTTAATTATTGTATGACTATTGTTTTTGTGTACTTGATTGTTAGAAATTAGATTAGTATTAAGGCCAACATCATTGGGGCTTTGACATGCCTGTTGATGTATTGAACAAATAAACAAATAGCTTCCGCATTCAGTAGCCTGATGCGTACCAGAGAGTCCCGCTCTCAAGCACACAGAGGCCCGCTCGATTACTGCGCCACATTGTTCTGTGACGGCAGCGACTACATCATCTGCGGTCGTGACCTCGTCCAGTTGCTTGCACTGGAGAGTCACTTCCGCCCCTAAAGATCTCACCTGGGCGCCTTTACCCAGGACCTCTTGGGCCAAGGTCTTGTACGCCGCAATAGATTGTGCGCCTCGCTTCAGCACCAAGAGCATTTCGCCGGTCTTGGTGCGTCTCACGCTGCGCACGTCCTGCCCGAGCGCCGAGAGACTTTCGGCCGCCCGCATTGACTTAAGGACGTCAGCATATTTGTCCTCGTCGGTCTTTACCCACAAGGCCTCGCCTCTGTCCTTGGCCTTCTTAGCGGGTCGAGGTGCGTTCGGCGTCGGCTTCCTCCTACTGACCAACTTCCAGGGGTTTTCGCCTGTCCTGTCCCGGTTCTGCCGGATTGCTGGTACCTTTTCTCTGCCCGGCGGGGTCATTTGCACCCCGGTTTACATTACCCAAACGGCGTTTGACCGTCACGGTTACACGCCTTTTGGCGTTGCTTTTTGCACCCTCGCCTGGTGACTTCTTAGGTCGCTTCAGGTTCGGCGCCGTCTTGCCCTTGTCCCTGACCTTCGAGAGGAAATCAGCCGCCGTTTTGAACAACTTGGCTGCACCATAGAAGGGGAAGGGGAAGGCCCCTGCCTGGGTTCCTCTGTCGACCTTCTCTCTTCCCTCCACTCTCTTGACGTACGCTTCCTGTTCTTGTCTTGCGACTCGAACAGCTTTGCGGAGCACCAGCAGGTTCTGTTTCAGATCTTTGCTGATGTTTTGTTTCGCATTTGCGAACTCGATGGTGCTATCTAGTAACTCCACAACTTTAAGCATCGCGAGTAGTGGCCCGTCCAGCGCGTTGGTAGAGCTATTTCTTACCACCGTTGGGGAGTCACTGGTGCTGTCAAGCTATGGAGGTGATGGGAATTACCTTGGGGACTGAAGCTGAAAGATGTGCTACTCGACTCGACAGTGAACGTATAACTCGTTCTGAACGCAAAGTGGGTGTCGCGGGAAACCAGGCCCGAATTCAACAGAGAGAACAAAATGTGCAAAGCCAAGAACATTTTCATGATGAGGAAAGTGAGCTCTGCGGACACGGTATAATAGATTATCTATTAAGGTACTACAACCGAGTTATACACCGTACTTTATCTTCAAACGCGTTTTTCCGAATATATTGGAAATTTTCACAAATCGTTACATAACTGTTACAAATTATAAAATAAAGGAAATCCTTCTCGTCTAAACATAGCCAAAGTGACTATGATCATAAAAAATATGAGTTTTCTGATTACAGATTACCCGACTTGCCAAAACTTTACTTAAGGACTCATGCAGTTTCAACATCAATGTCATAAATGAATTTTCAAGGTCGCGAGAGATTTTCATTTTGTTTTCAAATATAAAATTGAAAAGTCAAAACATGTATTATCAAAATAAAAAAAAAGTTTCAAATCTATTGAGTAGATGCTTTACAGTTTATTCCCAAAAAAGTACTCAATTTTAGGCCTCGCGAGTAAAAGACCACCTTAAGAGGGTAAGAAATATTTGTAGATGTAAAAATACGGTCCATAATGTCAGGGAATTTTATTAAAGCCGCGTTGGATTATTTCTCTTGCTGAGGAACACTTGGGATTTTTGATGTCCTTGGAAGTACAGGGATCTCCTTTTCTAAGTTTAGGTTTCTGAGATCAGAAGCGACTTGCTTCGGTTTTGCACCAGTACTTCCTCGAGTAGTTATTTTCGGGGGACCTTGAAGAGGCTGGTCTTTACAGCGAAACTTTGGAAAGAAAATGTCCCTCCTTTTTCTATTGCTTCTAGGCACAACGGATGATGTTACTTTCTGGTGTTCATCAGAATCTTCTTCGTCAGTAGACAAGTTAGTATGGATGTTGGTAAGGCTGGTTGCGTAGCTATCTTTAGCATTTCTGTAAAAGATCGCTTAGAGCATCCATGAAGGGAACGCTTAAGATTCTCCTTGCGCTTTTTGTACGCGGGACATGTCGGGAGATCCTGTGGGTTTTCTCCACAGTAGAGACACTTTTTGACATCCCTTCCACTGGAATCTGTGGAATGATCCCCACCGCATTTCCCACAATGAACCTTATTGCTACAATGGGAGGCTGTGTGTCCCAATTGTTTGCAATTAGTACTGTTCACGACCCGCGGCACAACTTGTATATTTAACGGTATCCAGATGGCTTACTAGAAAAAAGTACAATGCTTCTCTGTTCACTGGCCGGATAACGGTAAACTCAAAAACATAAACACAAAAGAAGGGAAAAAATATTTAAACCTCGACGAGCCGCAGATTGCGCGAGATAATTTTGGCAGTGGGTTAGCACTATTCTTTTCAATGCTACACTGCAGGGACTGGAAAGATTGACCAATCGGTCCGAGAGTCACCGAACGAATGATAACCTCACAATTATTTCTCTTAATTTATTAGTGTAGGTACTGTCGCTATACGCACAACGGCTCCATATGCTACGGAATCCCCTATTCGTATGGGACGATCAAGCGTAGAGCGGCAGTACAACTTTAATATAATTTTAAATTGTAAACTCTTAGGTTTAAGGTTCCTACAAGTTGATGGTATTTTATTTCCGGCTGATCCTCTTCAATATCAGTTTCTAAATATTTCGGTTTGACATGGAACCATCCAGAAGTGGGAAAAAACCTGACAAATAATGATCAAAATAATAACTTGACTACCCTGATTTTACTTTAAATGGAATAGATGTTCATGTTAGTACATACTAGGAATTGACTTAGAGCTGATTCGTTGGATTTTTAATATCTCGTACAGTGAATGTGAATATAGTCATAGGTATATTTTCACGCATCACGTGAGCGTGGGAAAAATTTTGCCACATGAAGCTCAACCCAACAATTTAACACAATTCATCCGCACGTACCATCCGAGAACATTAACGTGCATGCATAATAGTTGAGCTTTGGAAGAATTTTCACACTCAATTACAGAAAACTTTCTCTAGATGCTTCGCTCTCGCAAGGGGTGAAAGTTAGGCAAATGGCATTGCACTTTCTCGTGTCATGCGAAAGCGTGGGTGGGAAATTAGTCTCACACAAGGAGGGTAACTTTGGTTTTGTTCTGCAAAACTTCAGCTGTGCGATATCAAATATAGTGCAGTTTTCATTCACGGTAGATTTACTATTTCTCTGTTCGAATGAAACCGAGTGAGGAGGAAACAATTTTATCGCGTACGATTCTGTCGAGTGTATCGGCTTCTTTCTATTAGTTTTGTTGGAGTTTGTTGGAGCCATTATGTCGCTTTCTAGATGTTGGATACTGATTATTGGGTGATTACGCTCGAGATTGTTTCCGTGTCAACTTTACTGTTCCATATACATACTGTTCAATTTATGTTATAGATAAGTACTTTTTATGCTACGCAACGCACAGATGGTCAGCCAAACGTAGGAAGCAATATTTTATTCGCTTTTGGGTTGTGTTATGGTTCAATTGTGAAAGCTGTCCATAAATCCGTATCATAAAAATTCTTCATCGTAGCCATGCTATCCCTTGTGTGTGGGTGGCACTTGGCACATTTCAAGTTCACCTCTACCGTTAGTAGCGAATACGGCATATGTATGTTATGTTAGAATTCAAAATTCTTTATTTGCGGGAACATACGAAGTCAGACAGAATTCAGATTTAAAATTGTAATGCTATGAAATAAAACACTTTATGTAAGATTAGACAGATTACTTTTAGTTTTTGAATAGAATATGTTTATATTGATACGAATAGTTCGGCAGATTTGGCTTCACTATATTTAACCAGACCGCCAAATGCATTTAGGACAACTGTGCGAATTTCGGGCAGAGAACAAAACCGAGTAGTTCCCGTCGGGTGTTCTTATTTGCGCGTGGTAATGGATTGAGCAAACAAGCTATCAAATTTCTCAACAAAACGGATCTGTCACAGCTCCTCCCGTATAGCATTCCGCCCTAGCGCCGAGCGAGCTCCTGTTACGATGTTCTCTGGGGAGGATTGGAGGCGTGAAAAAACAATTTATACTTTTCCGCTCTTATCCTGTTTACCAGTGCGACTGGAAACATGCCGAGGGTACAAACTTTCCAAATTCTAGCAACAGTTAGGTTCGCTGGCTAGACGCTAGAAAGGAGGCGCTCGTGGAAAACACACATGGTGTCATGTTGATTCAGTGCTGTCGGTGATGAAGAGAAGGGAGTTTCGGATTTTTTCTTCACAGGTGACGAAAGCTATTTTTTCCAACTAAGTCGCAATGCCTCGCGGCATACTTTGAGTGGGATCGGTTAAGAAGCGTTAGGAGTAAGTTTATCCAAACGATGCCTACTTTGAGCTGCCGGCTCCCTTGCGGAATAGGCTAAGGGGATGTATCAAAATATTTTGACAAAACCTAATTTGTCGGATTTGTCGAGTGTTTGTTTTTATTGGTTGGGGTGATAAACTGTTGGGGTCTTGGTTGGAATGATAGAGTCTAGAAAAATTGTTCCGATGTTGTAATTTCTACAAACAGACATATTTCTTTTTGCCTGACGCTCCATTTGAAAACTAAATTAGCAAATGTGTAAGGTCCCCATTTGCAACGTTCCGTTCGCTTATTGGTGAAGCCAAGTATTTTATACAAATTTAAACGATTAATTTTGAACTTTCTTCAAAACATAAGCTAACGTATTCACTGTCACACAAGCAATGATCACCTCGGTATTCCGTAACTGTCACAAACGTAGTATTTAGGGAGCAATACCACATCTTAAACGACTCAGATCTAAGGCACTTCAATTGTATTGTCGTACAGGCTGTCGTTTCGCCAAATATCGTTTTGCGCTAGCGAGTAATAATGATCGATCGCATAACTTTTTCTTGTACAAACGCTACTCCATTCGAACACAAGACAACTTGCACAATAATCCCCGACAGTTTTGGAAATACGTGAACTCCAAACGGAAAGAAAATGGATTACCTACTGATATATTTTGACGGAGCAGACTGCTAGTCTCGCTTCGTAGAAGGGTGACCTATTCGCCATGCACTTTTAAAGTCACACGGAAAAAATCCATTCATAAATTAATGAAAACAAGACCACGATTACGTGAACTGAAGGATTTACGAAAACCGTGACCAAGTTCTTGAAATTATGATTAATAAATCTCGTGTTCATGAAACTATTTGTGTTTCCAAAAAACTAGTTCGCGTCGAATATATACATGGCGTTACATTCGGATGTTTAGTAGGGTGACTGTGGTTGTTCCCTGGACATGTTCAGTTTTTGTTGCGATCCTTGTTCACAATTTGGGAATACACAGCCGACAGTTAAACGATGTTCATGATTGCAGGAGCTTTATTCGCGATTTTTGTGATTTCTCATCAAGTTACCATGATATTTTACTCATGAGTGTGCTATCGAATTTTTCTATCAGAGTAGCGTGATTTATGTTCATCAATGCAGGACCTTAGTCACGATTTTCGTAATTTGTATTTCGTGGTATTTTAGTCATGAGTAGAGTGATTCATTTTCATGATTTCAGGATACTAGTTACGCTTTTTGTGTGATTAATGTGATTTTTATTAATGATTTCAGGATCTTTGTTACGATTTTCATAATTTTTATTCACGTTAGCGTGATATTTTAGTCACGAGTAGAGTGATTTATGTTCATGATTTCAGGATCTTAGTCACGATTTTTGAAATTTTGGTCACGAATAGTATGATTTATGTTCTTGATTTTCGTAATTTATTTGCCCTTCATCATGATATTTTATTCTAGAGCTTACGTTCGAATTTGATACGTGGATTGATGTGACTGATGTTCATGACATCAGCAGTTTTATTATGATATTCGTAATTTCTCTCCGCCTTATTGCGATCTGTTATTTTTTGGTTATTATCGGTTTTTTGGTTTTTCCATTAATTATATCACGAATACGATTTGTGGCTCTATAATGTGTTTTTGGCACTCAGCACAGTTTTCTTTTTCTGTCGACACACTGAACCTTATCAAATGAATAACGATGTTCTAATAGTTTTCTTATATCTACTGCTCGTGCCTCTTGCTGGTCGCTAGCAGCTGGACATAAATGACATTTCATGGAATAGTGCATTGAACAAAAATGATACTACGATTAATGCTCTAGATTTTGTGAAATAGTTCTCGTGAAAATTTCATGACCATGTTGCATGAAATTGAAAATGATTGGGGATATCTTCTAAATATCACAAGCATGCAAGATATATCCTAGGTCAAGTAATAGGAATCATGAAAAATGTATAATAGGAATCATAGTTCACGAACCCATGTATAATATTTTATGATTTTGTGAAATATGTTATATGCTCGAATGGCCAGTGGTGACTAATGTACTAGAAACCATGAACCAGTTCACGAATACATTAATATTTGATGGTTTCGTGAGCTATTTCGCCAGCACGAATGGTATGACGTGACTTTAAGTTCATGAATACATAAATAATATTCTTTGATTTCGTGAACTATTTCACTAACGTGAATGGTAAATCGCGGCTATTATACTTGGAATCATGAACCAGTTTACGAATACATGAATGCAAATCCCCAAAGGGAAAATTTTGGACGATGCCAAATTTTTTTGTGCATAAGGGCACATACCTTGCATAAAGTACGGTTTTTTGTTTTAGTGTTTCGGATTCTCCTCGTCAGTAACTAGCACCAACTGGGTGTCTAGTTAGACGATGTATCTAAGCTAGTACCCAAATTAGCACTAGTTAGACACTAAAATCCAAAAAGTCACACGTCTTGTGTGAACACTAAACAACTGGCTTATACCGAGTGATGTCTCGATAGTAAGCACAGAAGTTCTGTTTGCCGACGAAGAATATGAACCGAAACTGTCTTGTGGTTTGAAGACCCAAACTCCTGAAATTATGCAAATCCCCAAAGGGAAAATTTTGGACGATGCCAAATTTTTTTGTGCATAAGGGCACATACCTTGCATAAAGTACGGTTTTTTGTTTTAGTGTTTCGGATTCTCCTCGTCAGTAACTAGCACCAACTGGGTGTCTAGTTAGACGATGTATCTAAGCTAGTACCCAAATTAGCACTAGTTAGACACTAAAATCCAAAAAGTCACACGTCTTGTGTGAACACTAAACAACTGGCTTATACCGAGTGATGTCTCGATAGTAAGCACAGAAGTTCTGTTTGCCGACGAAGAATATGAACCGAAACTGTCTTGTGGTTTGAAGACCCAAACTCCTGAAATTATGCAAATCCCCAAAGGGAAAATTTTGGACGATGCCAAATTTTTTTGTGCATAAGGGCACATACCTTACATAAAGTACGGTTTTTTGTTTTAGTGTTTCGGATTCTCCTCGTCAGTAACTAGCACCAACTGGGTGTCTAGTTAGACGATGTATCTAAGCTAGTACCCAAATTAGCACTAGTTAGACACTAAAATCCAAAAAGTCACACGTCTTGTGTGAACACTAAACAACTGGCTTATACCGAGTGATGTCTCGATAGTAAGCACAGAAGTTCTGTTTGCCGACGAAGAATATGAACCGAAACTGTCTTGTGGTTTGAAGACCCAAACGCCTGAAATTATGCAAATCCCCAAAGGGAAAATTTTGGACGACACCCAGTTGGTGCTAGTTACTGACGAGGAGAATCCGAAACACTAAAACAAAAAACCGTACTTTATGTAAGGTATGTGCCCTTATGCACAAAAAAATTTGGCATCGTCCAAAATTTTCCCTTTGGGGATTTGCATAATTTCAGGCGTTTGGGTCTTCAAACCACAAGACAGTTTCGGTTCATATTCTTCGTCGGCAAACAGAACTTCTGTGCTTACTATCGAGACATCACTCGGTATAAGCCAGTTGTTTAGTGTTCACACAAGACGTGTGACTTTTTGGATTTTAGTGTCTAACTAGTGCTAATTTGGGTACTAGCTTAGATACATCGTCTAACTAGACACCCAGTTGGTGCTAGTTACTGACGAGGAGAATCCGAAACACTAAAACAGAATACATGAATAATATTTGATGATTTTGTGAACTATTTCTCGAGCACGGATATTGGATCGTGACTAACATATTAAGAATCATGAATTAGTTCACGAGGATTGTATGGATTCATGAATAAAATTCCGAGTTTCGTGAAATAGTTCGCGAGAAAGTATGCAAACTGTTTTGATTATGTGAACTAATGTTCCTAAATCTATGAATAACAGCATAAGTCAACCTTTGATTTTATGAATAATGTTCTTAAAGCTATGTATTAGTTCACGTACAGAAAATCGATTTGATGGCGGAGAACATGACATAAGTTCTCAAAACAAAAACAAATACTACGCGGGCGTTGCTGAAGGGGAAATGCGTTGCGTTGCGTAAGCACGGTATACTTCGTAGATTGCAGACTGATGACTCTCATTTCCAGCCAGACTACAATTGATCCAGTACAAGCGAGAATTTCGCCTGAGAACCACCATTGCTGGCCACGACCATCTTTACCGTAACTTGGGATATGAGAAAGGAAGTGTTGATGTGGTACTTACTTAACGGAAGTGACACTCCCATAAGTACCACGGATTGGGTAGTGGGTGGGTTGTTAGTCAGGATTCGCCTCAAGCAGGGACGGCGGATAGCGTGGGTAGGATGGGTAGTACTACCCACTAGAAAATAACCGAGTAGGTAATTACCCACTCGGAATTTTGGACATTTTCATAAATTTGAAATCTGCCACGTATGTATCTCGGGCACTCATTTGAAAATATCGATGCACGACAACTTCATTTGCTCAAACACACTGCAAGTGATTTAATGTAAATGTAATGCAAGCGTATGTATTGCGAAAATGAGACAAATCCCTATTCTATTACCCTCATCCTATGCTAACTACCCACTCGTGCTAAAATTGTAACGCAGGCCCTGGCCTCAAGCAAGCGATGCGACTGAGAATATATTTTCGTGCATAAGGAGTTTGAATACTTTATTGACTGTAGCATCCGTAAATGTTCTAGATGCGAAGGCGTTTAGCTCTGGATAACCGTTTATCGAGTTCATTCAAAACAACTTGAACTCCGGACAGCCGGCTGTCGGGAGTGTTGTCGCCTATATAAAATGGACCATAAATAATGAGTTTAAAGCAATGCGTTAATCTACATAAATTTCGGCGAATTGGAAAAGTGGTATTGTGTGCCATTAATAAATTATGTCACGCAAAGATTGCCCAATACTAACTAACTAATCATAAATATAAAAGCCTTGATTTTTGTTCATGGTCTTGTTTTTGTAACGTAAAAACGTGCTTGTTCTAGAATTCAAGGCACTTTATTCACGGTTTTGAAACTATTTCATCCTCTGATCAAATTGCGCACGCTTGTAGAGACACTCCATTAAATATTTATCCCTTGAGAAGTTTCACTGTTACAGATCGGCAGGTTATAGTAGCAATCAGCAAACTAAAAAATTACAAGGGGCAGCCCTATGGGGCTACACGAACTGTAGACGTAGAACTATAATAATTTCCGAAAAATCTGCAAAATATCACAATATTTCCAAAAAAAATTAATCAAAATGTCAAAAATCTGCCATCTGTAAAAATCTGTGATCAAAAATTGTGAAAAAAAAATCTGTGACATTGCAGAAAAATTTGTGAATATGGTAACCCTGCCAACAAATTAGATATACCTACCGACACATTCACCACAAACATTGAACCCAAGTGCACAAAGCAAAATGAATCAACGCTGATGATGATGAGTAGAGCGAAAGAGACAACTAGCACCACGACACTATGTTAACCGTGGTGGCAAATAGAGCTCGAATGTACAAGCGATTTTGTGTACGAAAAATTGTGTTCGAGACTGTACATAAAAGCACTGAGAACTGACATACAACTAAAGTTTTCAACTTGTGTAAAAAAACAAAACTGTCGCTTTGAAATGACAACAGCAAGTAGAAACTTGCCACCGGCCGGCGCTTCGATCGGCCAGCAATCGCTATACGGGACTTGTGTGCAAACTTGGATACAATGGTGACTCACGCATGCGAACCTGTATGCGATGGTAATTTTCAATATATTTTCATTTAAATGTTTACACAGGTTTTTTCGGGAAAGTTTGTTCCAACTTATATGGCTGTTCTCTGTGATAAAAGTGTGCTGAAAACTAGCATAACACAAAAGAAAGCATAGTGTTTGAACGGACAAGCTCAGTCGCGTGTTGGACAGCACTGGGCAGCGTACCTCCACAGCCAGTGTAACGGATTTCTAACTCAGTTGCACTGGCTGTGAAAACACACAGCGCAGTGATCTGCTCCGCCTGCCGTTCAACAGGCAACTGAGCTTGTACGGTCAAATCCGTTCTTTAAATAGTAGATGATGATGTCATTCATAGAAGGGTAGCGTGCAAGGTACACAAATCTGTCGTGCTGGATTTGTGAGGCGCTATCTTCTGTATGTAAATTCGCGCTATTTTGACTAGGTTGCACATTATTTAAATTTTAAATGTCATGATATCAAAAATCTTTGGGTTAATCTATTAGAATCTATTCTTAGAAGTATTTCGGGGCGATATGTGCAAAAAAATTAAAAATGTATCGTGAGATTGCTGAATTATATGCGTTTGAAATTGGACCATTTTTCGTTACATACCATTTTTATAGAATTTGCAAAGTGCACCCCCATATCGATAACAAAGACGTAGTCCTACGTCAATATTCAATCACTCGTAGTCTTGACGGCATACCTTCGTGTGTCCTGAAGGAATGCGCGGATACATTATTTTTACCGTTGATAACTCTATTCAACAGCTCCAGTCGTTTTTCTTCCAAAAATGTTGAACATTACAGAGGAATTACATCGTTGTGTGCCTGTTCCAAAGTTTTTGAAATCATAATGAACGATGTGCTCTCTGTATCCTACCAAAGTTACATTTCCACTTATTAACATGGATTCATCCCAAAAATATCCCGAATTTCGCTCAGTTCGTTTTATTCTGCTTACATTTTATGGAAGCTGGTGCCCAGATCGATACGGTATATACCGACTTGACAGAGTTGATCCTGGAATACTTTTGGAACAGTTGAAGTTAACAGGAGTGGCTTTAGATATGATTCGTTGGCTCGATTCGTATCTGAGAGGTCGCCTACTTGTAGTTAAAATTGGATGTGTTTTATCTGCCCCTTTTTCGAACAACTGGGGTGTTCCTCAAGGAAGTAATATGGGCCCACTTTTATTCATACTCTTCATCAATGATATAGCTACAGTATTTCCACCGGAATGTCGTATATTCTACGCTGATGACATTAAATCATGCATGATCATCAAGTGTATCAGGGATTGCTTAGCTTTACAACAGATTTTGGATACTTTCAATGCCTGGTGCTCTTTAAACTCGCTTACAACTAGTATTCACAACTGCAGTGTAATATCATATCATCGCAAGCACAAGACAATTTAATACAATTACTGTATTGTATTGAAGATCTTGAGCGTGTACTACAAGTGTGTGACCTTAAAATCACTTTGGATTCTGCACTCACTTTCCGACCTCATTTCGACTTTAATATCTCATTTAACGACTTTAACAAGGCAAACCAGGATGTAATTTATGTTTAAAAATTCGAAAGAATTTAACAGGCAGGATCCTACTAATCTTCTGCCACACAAAGACCGCTGTAGATTATTAGGTCTACACACGCTTGAAAAGAGAAGACGAGTAGCCCAAGCTGTCTTCGTCGCTAAGATTCTTGTAGGAGATTCGTCGGATTTGTTGGGTCAACTCTAGGGTGATCGTACGTCCTGGTTTTGAACTGACTGTCGTGTAGAGGAAACCGCTTGAATTGTCCTGGTGTTTATCCTCTGCGAGTCCCGTTCAGGAGAACCAACTATGGGTGCCAGAGCGCTGTTACCGGACTTTTGACTTCAACCTGACAAGGAATTCGATAAAAACTAAAATAATGTGTATTCTGAAATGTAATTAGTTTAAGTAACCACCATTGGAGCCAAGGTGTCTGTTGGTGACGGTACAACAAATAAGCAAAAAAACAAATAAATAAGCCTATTTTTCTCATAAATTCTTCTGATTCGCTTGGTCCAGGTAGCAGTCACGACTGACCGAAACCATAACTGCGATGTAAACTCCAAGGTAAGCTATCTCTCAAGCAGAGTATGAGAAATAAAACCCTAAAATATTGGAATCTCGAAATCTATCGAACATCTCTTGCATGTGATTTTTTACTATCTTGCTGGAAATCCGCAAACATGTTTCCAGTTCATAAAATAAAATAGGCGAGACAACAATAACCATCATGGAATGACTTAATTTAGCGCTGTCTCGAGCTGGTGATTGTGGACCCACTTCAGCGACATGTTAAACATCCTATATAACAGGTAATATGGAACGTCGCGATCAAACTGATATTACCTACACCCACCTATCTGCTGCTTTTGATGGAGTGAACCACGATATGACAATTACTAAAATGGAGAAATTTGGGAATAATGGTAGTGTCTGCATTTGTTTCGATCCTAGCTCACAGATCGAAAGATAATGCTTTTCATTGGAGATTGCTAGATAATTTACTTTTCCGTCTGGAATAGCTCAGGGAGGCTACTTGGGACCGTTGATGTTTCTACTTTACTTCAATGATGTGTACTTAGTACTAAAGACTCCATGGTGGTCCTTCGCAGACAATGCAAAAATATTTCGTCTCATCCGTTCGCTCAATTGAGAATTGCAGATTTCTCCAACAATAGCTTTAAATCTTCGCTGATTGTGGTGTAGAATGAACCGCGTATGAATAAATCTGAAGAAATGGTCGGTGAGCAAATTCTCACGAAAGACATTCTGGCAGACTTTCGGGGAGAGTATTGCCAGACATGTTCGAGGGAGACGTAACGAGAGGGAGGGGTTCCTTTTAAATTGTCCTGAGTTTTCAATCGCCCAATATGATCATGCCAGTCAACTCCACATCTATGCACCGGAACGTACGATCTGTTAACGAAGTTTTTTGCTGTTGGAACATAGAAACTCCCCGTATGGTGGTCATGATCCTGTCCGCTTTATGTCCACCAAATTCAACAAAGTGTTTGCGGACTCTGCATGTGAATATAATGGTCGCCCTGAAAAGGGCAGCTTCGGTTTTAATCTCGGCATCGTTTCGCCTGTCAACAAAGAAAAACTTGTTTTCGGTCTTCTTTGGCAGCAGAATGGTATGGATGTTAGGCAACACACCATCCTGAGCAATGGTTCCGCCGGAGAGCAATTTGTCCAGCTCTACGTCATTTCATATGGCCAACTGTAGCTGGAACGGGATGGTCCTGGTCTTTTTGTTTCCACGGGTTGCAATATTCCGACGTCGAGATATACCATTGCGGTCACCAATTAGACGGATGCTCCGGCATCGATACGCTACACGGCGTAGAAGTCCTTTCTCAGCAGACGGTGGATTCGGCCAACAGCAAACTGGAGACCGGCACGAAACGAGCGGGATTTTGGTTTTCTCTTCACATTCTAAGCAACATATGTAATAAGTCTAAGAAAAATTTTATCCTATTTGGTTGAATATCAGTTGTAGAAAAGTAACAAAGCATTTATTCAGACCATGGTTTGTTGCTAATAGACCACAAACAAGTTTGTCGCTGCTAATCGAGCCGTAAAACGTGGTTTTGATGACTAACAGTATTATTTTCGAATTAACAACACCGACTCTAAATGATACATAGTAGGTGGAGCCTATTAGGTTTGATAACTGTTAGTTGAAAGTAACTCAATACTGTAGTGGCTAGCAGTTGTCAGTATTTATTTGCTATAAGTATCATATAAAGAACAAAATACTTGCAAACTTGGAAAATACTTACCAGCATTTCAACAAACCAAATTTGAAATAACGAGAAGGATCAACCATGCATGGTTATTCGTTATTTTTCTTCTGACAACATATCAGCCACTATGAAAAGGCGGCTTTCATAATTTTTACGCCATATTCGAATTGCATATTGTTAGGCGCATTTGAAAATTGCGTCAGGAGTGCTCTATCTAATCATTATATTTTCATTCATTTATGATTTCATTCGAGGGCGCGTTAAAAATATAAACGTAAAATTAAAAAATTCACAATTAATCTAGTCGCGCCGGTGATATTTAAGTATAGAAGAGCAAAATATTCGCTTTCAAATGCTCCATTTTATCTTGGCAAAATAACATCGTATTATTTCAACACCGAAAATTTTCCAAACATAATTGAAATCGATGTGAAACTAGGTAGCACAATTGATTTGCAAAACACAGCGCAAGTTTCCATGACATGTTACAAATAGACTCTGCCTTGGGGCTTTTTTGATGATGAAAAAGTTGACAATATGTTTGCCGCAGCTGGATTATTTCGTGTGATTTGGTTTTATTGTTGGTTGTAAACATTATTTCACAGCAAAATATGTTGCTTGGGATTTCCTCCTTTACCGTATCCAGACATAGCGAGTGTATGTTTGGGTCAGCCAGCATGATTGTAACAAGCAAATGATGCCACACTCGCTTGCGACATTTGTTTACGTTAGAAGCCAAATGGGTTGCCATCGAACGAAATCAGTTTACTTCCATCGTCAAAGAGGTGGAGTTTGGATCGAAAACTGTTCAAGATTTGCGGCTCGGTGCATGTAACTAGCGGGAAACAATCACGAACAAGCTACAGTCAGATGATTTAAAATCGTGTTCTCCCATGTGTTTATGCTTATTTTGAACCGTCGGAAACAAAAATAATAGTTGGCTAAGGAAAGGATTAAAATTTAAATTTCTTAGTTGATGGTTTGTTTGCGCTGATAAGGGCTATTTTGTTTTACAAAAAATTGTTCTCTGGAGATTTTTGTTCCAATTGGACCCCGTTACTAACACGGAACCAGGAATCAGAATATATTGGCTTAAATGGCACGTTCCCCTATGTAGTTGGGGATTTGAGCCTTGCCGTGTACTAACACGAAGCTGTACAAACTAATTATTGCAGCCCGTTCACGGAGCCGGCTGAATCCTAATAATCAACTTCTCTCCCGATGTTGAAATGTAGTCTACAGTCATTCAACAAGGTTGACTAGTAGAGACCGACTAAAATCACAATTGTTTCCGTTCAAGATTTGTGGCTCGGTGCATGAAATAGCGGTAAAAAATCACGAACTGGCTTCGATCTGGTGTTTTAAAATCCTGGTTTTCGTTGTGTATGCTACTTTTTAATCATCAGAAATGGAAATAATTGCTTCCACTAGTAGTAGGTACCCAAGCGAAATACTCTGTTGTGCAAAATTGTTTATAACTAATAATAAAACCAAATCACGTGTAATGTTCCAGCAGCGGTGAACATATTCTCAACTGGTTCATCACCAAAAAAAAAACACAAGGCGGAGTCTATTTGTAACAAGTCGTACGCTGTGTTTTGGAAATCTTTCTTACCGCCTAGTTACAAATCGAGTTCAATTATGTTGATTATTATTATTATGAAAATTTTCGGTGTTGGAATAATACGACGTTATTTTGGCAAGATAATACTGAACATTTGAAAGCAAATAGTTTTCCCTTCTATATCTAAATTTCCCCGGCGCATCTACATTTACTGGGATTTTTTTAAAGTTTTGCGTTTATATTTTCAAAGCGCCCTTCAAATAAAATCAGAAATGAAAAAAAATCAGGTAGAGCACTCCATGCAAACGACGCAATTTTTCGATTGCGCCAAACCATATGCATTTCGAATATGACGCAACAATTTATTAAAGCATCATGGCCGCCTTCTCGTTGTGGCTGATTAGTTTATAGAAGATTAATGCCCTCTCGTTGTTGTAAATTTGTGTTGTTAAAGTGTCGGGAAGTATTTCACAAGTTTGCAAGTGTTTTGTTCTTTAAATGCAAACAAAATCTGACACCAGCTATCCATTATAGTATTGCGTTACTTTCAACTAACAGTTATGAAACATAATAGGCTTAACCTACTAAGTATCGTTTACAAATCATGATTTGAAAAAATACTTTTATACTTTTTTACAACTGATAATCAAGCAAATAGGTTAAATTTTTCTTAGACTTGTTACGTATGTTGCTTGGCTAACGACTTAAACCGATTCATCCACCAGCCGTGTACAGTTCAGTAATATTTTTATATCGGTATTGTACAGCTTTTTGAGGAGATGCTCCGTTCGTTCTAAACAGCTCAACACGAATGATAATGAAACAAATCTGTAGCGGATCTACACTTTAAACTTTTCATCATTCAAGTGTTCGGTTGGCGCACCATATTGATGGCTGTAACCGAGATGTGCTGAATATTTTCACGATTTCCGAATAGTTTTCGAAAGATTTTCAAAACTGTTTTTCGTCATTAATGCATGTCATACATACTTTTAATACAACATTGCTGAACATATTTCCATGCATTACAACACGACTTCTCTTCCTAAGTTTTGAAAACGGGACCTAGCTTGAAAGGTAAGTCGTTAGTTACTACAAATACTTTTCTGCTGGAAGTGAGCCCGTTAATGTTAAAGAATTTGTTGCCTTTTTTCCAAGCACAAGCACTGACTGGACACTACAAACTTAATTATCACACGGCAATTATTCCACGTGCTGAGTGTTATTCGTGTGATCTTTGTGAATCCGATTACGGAACTCATATCATTTGATATGTAAGTGCCCTGCAATAACACAATTGCGTGTTCGGATTTTTTGTTCTCCATATATAGCTGAAGCTATGTGCAGGTAGTTTAAACTTAAGGATATGTTATTGTTGCTGGCACAGTGTGGTAAAAAGTTAAAGGCTTTATCAGGGTTCATTATTTCTACAGGAGTAAAGAATTCAGGCTGTTTGCTGTTCTGTGTTGCGATTGTATTACGTTGTGATTTTTTATTTCCATACTGATCAGATGACATGGCAAGGTACAAATCTGCGTATAGCATGTGGAACGTGCCAATTGATCCTATATATTCTGATTTCGATTCCTGAGAGTTCACGAATCTATATGATCTAGCACCCATCTACTGAGGGGAAAGCGTAACGTGTTAAGTAGTGTTAAAACCCACTATAAGTTGGCGCTGTCCAATCTACGCTCCTGTTTGCTTCGACTTTGTGTCCGACCTTCCTCGAGCTGGTATATTCGGTGCCCTATCGAGAGAAAAATTGAGGCCTTCCCAAGGAATCTGATCTGCTTATAGTCACACAGCACAACATCAAAACAGGCAAATGATTCTTGTCGAAGAAAACGTAATTAAGCGCAAACCTTCCCGAAAAAGGTCACCCGACACGAGTTGGGCGGGATACCCCATTTTGTCCCGTTCAGTGCGTTTGCCATTCAAAATCTTCGCTCACTGGAACAAGAAGTTTTTGAAACAGCCAGCCCCAAACTTCAGTAGATCCACGCATGACAAACTCAATTCGATTACTACACCGTCGATCTGAACTTTGTGAGCGGGCATGTAGACGCGGTAGTCCTTCATAAGAGGCTTGTCGCCAGTAACGCCATTTGGTTGGTTCAGACGGAATATCACTATTCTGTTCTTACCTGGGCAGACTTTTGAGACTTTCTCTGAAGGCAAACCTGAACATTTCTGCGGCAGTTCTTTCGAAATCTTTAGAATACTTAGCGGATTATCTTTAATTGGAACCCATCTTTACTTGATGTATGACGGGATGCTACCGATTTTCTAAGCAACTGGCACGAAGAATGTGCAAAAATCTTTATCAGTAATAGATCATAAAAACATACTCGCATATGCAAAAAGATGGCTGTCTGCGACATAACCGGAAAGATCTGACGGCAGTAGACTGGTAATTCAAATCTAATGATATGCAAGTCACAGCACCTAAAAATTGTCTTCTCAGTATACTGGTCTGGTCATACGATAAAGTTTATAAAATGTCTTATAATGTCATGAAACGTTGAGATCCTGCGTAACCTCGAAAAAAAATCCTCTAAACGCTGAAACGAGACTTGTGTTTGGAAATTATTTGCACTTTGACCGTTTTGCGCGACCCCTAAATCAAGCTCAAATTTTGCATAGATATTTTTTGAGGTGCTAATTTATTTGAGGTGTATCCGGTTAGAGGACTCGATGGACGCTTTCTTATCATACATGTCATTGGTACCCTAATGTAATCTCCCGAACAGTATTCCCATGAACATCGATAAGTTTGCACCTGTGTACAAAATTTCGTGCACGCGTTCAACCTCACCGCGTACGTACATGGGTTCGGTTGTATAAACGAACATGTGTACGTGTTTTGGTACGCATTAGCGCCTTCGAGTTTGCACACGAAGTGTGGGTTTAAGATGAACACAGAACTAGAGTGAACATGGTGTTCGATGTTTATTTGGGAAGTCTGCTCCTGAATAGACGCTTCCTCCGTCACCTTCAAACACCTAGCGTCAACTGATTTTGTGAATGCACAATTCAAGATTTGCCACTGGAATTTACATGAAATGAGTGACATTCAAACAGCAATTTCAGTCGCCATTGTTTCAGGAAATAATACGCCTGAGGTTCTGCAGCGGATGCCATTCCTGAAGGTTTTTACCCGAAGCAGCCTTGTAAAGTCAGCAAAACTTCCTATGTAATTCAAGTATTTGAATGTTAATATGTACATCACTGATTGGTGCTTTAAAATCTAACATATTCAGGCATGGACTAATGACCTAGACACCAAAGTCATATATTTCAACCGTTGTGTCTACCAGTATGTCTTCATTTGGAGAAAGTAGTTAAAAATAATGATGGACATTTAAAAAAAGATGTAATTTAGTTTTGTCAAATAAGCATGGTAAACTACAAAAACCAATTGTTTTATCGATACTTTCAATATCTTTTATGGAACATATTGTATTCATTTGGCAATCTTTCTTGGACAAACTAATACACTCTCGTTACAATTTACCTGAATGTTTGTATTTCATCACCATATTTATCAACACACCAGTAGCGTGCTATGCGTCATCCGGAACTTCCCATTCGATTTTGCCTCGTAATAACTTTGACTCTTGAAGGCTCCTATGGTGGTCTCCGTATCCAGAGCTGCGTCCAAGTTACTCGGCAAACCAAGAACTCGCGTACTGCTGGGAGACGATGAACTAACCTTTTTCGACTTAGGATCGTACGCCCAGTACTGACTTCCCCGGAAGGCATAAATATCACCGTCTCCGTCGACCATCATGGCGTCACAGTTACTGGGTAGCCCGGGGAAAGCCTTCTTGATCAATCGTGGATGCCCCGGTTCCAACCGACTACCCTTGAAGCGCCAGAATTTTTCGCCTTTGAAGAAGTAACTACGTCCATCCAAATATCGGAAAGCGGCATCTATGTCACCTATTAACAATATCGTTAGGCCCACACAAATTTCATGTAAGCTAGAACTTGTACAAACCTGGCAGACCTGGCCACTTGGTCGAGATCAGTTCTCCCTTGGACCGAGTTTCGTTCGCATTGTAGAAATAGTTACCAGCCAAAAAGTAGACGTTTCCATCTTCATCATCAATGGCCGCGTCGATCTTGGACAATGTGCATAATCTCGGACCGGAGGTGCCCATTGCTCGACCACCTCTCCGTACACCATAAAGAGCTTGTATTTTCTAGGAAAAAGAATGATAGTTAATCGAACCATTGGACTCCCCAAAAAAACCTACCTCAACGTCCATCGGCTGTGGTTCGGTAAATCCATTACTCTCCGTTGGATGCATCAGCGAAGCTTTCGATCTGGAGTGCTCTAGGCCTAAAGAATGTCCAATCTCATGCAGTGCCGTGTCTAGGAAATCCGTCAGTGACGTATCTCCCTCGAAGAAGTACTGACTGTTGAAGTGAATATCTCCTACCTCTGGATAATAGGCATGTGCCAGAGTTTGCGAATCGTCAAACGTGCATTTATCGCCTCGCTGCCGATGAACCTTTCCACCAAATCCAATCTCAATATCGGAATCATCATCGTCAACCTCTTGAAAGTCCAGGTTCGTAACTTTACTCCACTCCGAAAACGCTTTGGTCAGCAATCTTCGAATAGGTTCAGGTGCTTTCCCTCTCGGAAAATTCTCGATCCTGTAGGTAAGCGACTGTTTATTCCATTTCATTACATCGTCTGCCTTTTTGGAGCTTTTCTTCGATCCACAATGCGGCGATCCGATGACCAGTTTAGTGTCGTCATCCAGAACGCCCGTTTCCTCCAGCCCGTGATCTCGTTGGAAGTTGCGAATCAGGTCCGTCAACGATTGCTCCGTCGATTCGGTCATTCGTTGTCTGATTGACAGGGGATCGTCGTCTACCTCGTTGTACCCGAGTCCACGTAGAACGATCTGTGGGAAGAAAATGTGTTTGAATCAGTGGCGGATCCAGGGGGAGGGTCCTGGGGGCCCGGACCCCCTCCGAAATTATTGTACTTGTTGAGAAATTTTTAATTAGTTTCAATTTTATATTAGCTTTAAACTCAAAATTACTCCAAACCAAATTTGATTAACAAAAATGATATTCTTTTAATAAGGTTATTGCGTATTACGAATTGTGTAATGCTCAATTTAAAATCGAAATTTCGTACCCCTCCCGAAATTTTTTTCTGGATCCGCCTCTGGTTTGAATACGATAAATTAATTATTTAAAATCAGCTATTTACCTCAGCATCCATTTCGGAAACTGCAGGAATTTCTAGTGCTTCCGTTGGATCCACCGAGGCATTATTACTTTTATTCCTTGCTAGAGATCTTACGCCTGCCGATGTCGAGGAAGGTGCGCTGTGCACTTTTCTTGTACACAACTCGCACGTAATCAGAACTAATAGAAGAACTATTCCGTTACTATCCATCCTGTTGGACGTCCAAATACAACTGCCCTTGGGCAAATTAATGCATCAGCTTTAATATAAAGCTTCCTGATAAGGCTGAAAATCTCACGTCAAACTGGAACCGAATCGTCTTCGTGCGTACAATCGACTGAAAAGCTTAAATTCAATCGGAGTCACTTTAATGTGTAATGCAAAACGCGCTTAGTCGTTCGTTCGAACCCTGTACCTTGCTGTAATAGAATGCATGGGTTCGCAATCACTATTCGACGCAGGGAAATTCCAACAAAATGCAAAAACGTACAAAATAGGAATTCCGCTCCGAAGATCGGACTGATAAGGATGAACGTATACCAGAATCAGTTGAGTTAGTTAGTTCATCCTAAATTTGTTGGGTAAGGGCATACTAATACTAATCATTTTCTGTCAAATTCAGTTGATTTTTTTTCAGCCGTCCTAAAAATATCATTCGTTTAAATCAATCATTAATAGACGAGTCTCCGGAACATCGCAATTTGACGGAATCAGCTAAAAATGGAGTGCAATTATAAAATGATATCCATATATATTTATTGATCTTGAAACTGATCTCTTAGTCGGAGTCCTATATTTGTAAATTCGTATCAAGATCAAATGATATAGGGGAGGATGGCGTAAAATGCATACTCTAAGGAAGTAAAATATATCGTGTCCCCATCATCCAACAGATAGCGGCACTATCGCACAGTGGGACGAGCCCGGACTTAAGTCCATATATGAATGTTATGCGATATTCTCGTTAGTATTTTTCTCCTATCAGCTGAGCCATCAGAGACATTTTTGCGAGATTTCAAGTGATTTGAACGTAAAATGAATTTTTGGCAGCTTTTTTAAGGGCGTAATTCAAGTGTTACATCCGGTTATTTTCGTTTTTCAAAGAAATGGTTGATTTTATGCATTGCATTACTTCACCAAAATTATAGGTGTGATAAAATTACATCATAAAATCGCCAAAAATAAGTCACTAGTTACTTTTGTTAGTGTTTAGATAACAGTTTGTCATGAATTTTTATTGAATTCAAACTTCAAATGCGATAACAACAACGACGCCCGTGAATACCCGCGATCACACTATACTCATTCGAAAGCTTTTAATTTTCTCTTTCAAATGAGTGTATGCTAGTTTTGCGAAACTTGCGATAAGCAGTCAAAATTTTAAAAAACTGTGAATGGAGGAGACGCATGATTATTACTGATATTGAATTTGGGTAATCACTTTGTAGCTAGAATAATGACACAAATACATGCACAACTTTCAGATAGCGTTGAGAGCATGATCTACAAGGGTTTTACTAGTGATCAGGACTAAGGAGCTGAGTGGGAAGTATGTTTTTTAGATGGTAGAGGTATTAAGACTGATTGAAAATCAGCAAATATTTTCAACCATCTTAAATAGGGTATCAAATGTTTCTGGAACTATTTCTTGCTAACTTGCACAATAACTGTCAAATAGACTGAACACAGTTGAGTTCTAGTCATTTGGTGAGACTATTTTGATCCGAATTTGCATAGCACTGATATAGCTTAAGGGTATGCGATATTTCCAAATAAAATAAGACCATTTTTAAATGAACCATATACACGAAAAAGGGTTTTGGATTTATTTTCATTTATGATATGAAACAAGCAAGTAATTCAAAACACACCTACGAAAAAAAAAATCGTTAATAATCTTGTTGATTAGTGAATGTAATTAAACATTCCACTAAGATGCTCAAAATGTTTGTTTTGAAAATGATAGAAAATGTAGCTCACTAACGAAATAAATATTCCAAAATTAGTTGAACACATCTTATTTGATTCGTAAAAACAAAATAGTCATTTCTGCAGCCCCATAATGAGTTGTCAATAAATTCATTTCAATATGGAAAATAAATTCCAAAATTACTATTGAAAAAAATCATTATAAAAGACAAAATACTTACTTTTGAGCAATTCTAAAAAATAGTAAAGCTAATTTCTATTTTTATAGTTAAAATAGAAATTTAGCGCACAAATATTTTTTCAAAAAAAAATGGGTATCTTCACTACAAAATAATTCTTTGAGCCACCCTAACGTATAATGAAATTTTTTTTGCATGTGTTAATATCAAAAACGATTTAGTACACGAAACTAAAAAATATACACAAATTTTAAGAACGACTTTGAAAAAAAATATTTTTGAGACACCCTAATGAATAGTAAACGCTTATTTTTGAAATGTTTTAATTTAAAAAACGAATTCAGCGTACCAAAATTACATAAAATCGTTCTATTTAAACCGATATGGCAAAGTTTGGACTTTAGTCCACCTTTTGTTCTAAGTCGTCCCACTGTGTATCGCGCACCAGAATATCATCAAGTGTCTTGGCTACGGTCTACGCGGGTGTACCCCATTAGGCATAAATACGTTAGGCATACGGACGTTAGGCATACGTACGTTAGGCGTAATGGACGTTAGGCATAAAGACGTTTGGCATAATGGACGTTAGGCATAATATACGTTAGGCATAATGGACGTTAGGCATAATGGACGATTGGCATAATGGACGTTAGGCATAAATTATCATATTGAAGTATCCTTTAAGGAAATAACTTTTTGGTGGTGACAGCCTCGGGTGGTAAGAGCGGAAATGTTTAAAATTTTTTGAATTACTTTGGAAGCTGACAAAACTAGATCAACATTTTATTCTATTGTATATACCTAAAGAAATCTTTACTCAAATAAAAGATGCAGCACGAATGAAATCGATTGAACAAATAAACAAATTGCACATCTCTAAAATAGGCTAAATACTCTTGTTTAAAATCAGTTTATTTTGAATAATGGAAACACATCAACCCCCCATGTTGTTTGTAAACAAAAACGTTTTTAAGCTTCTAAAACTTTTGATTTAGGCAGAATTTACTCACAAAAACACGGAAGACCAGTAACTTGGACTATTAGAACTTAGAACTGAAGTTATTGCTATTAGTCTGATATAACTCTGCTGGAGCAGTACCACCAGAGATATTGACAATTAGCGTTGATAAATGAAATTTTGATATATCTTCATTATTTTCCATTATTATTGAAAACTGCTAAAGCGTATCTTCGACGATCTTTTCTTAGCATATAGAATATTGAAAATTTTCTAGGAGAATTGTGCTTAACACCGGAAGGTTAATATTGAGCAGCTTCCAGCACTGCGAAAGAAGCATCTTTCAAAGCGACTTTTTCGCGTTTCTTGAACCCTGTGAACGCTAGAAAAAAGTTGGGTATGTAAGGATTAACTTAGATTAGTTGTTCATGCATGCATGGTCTAATTGTCCAAGTAGAAATTAGTTAACCTAGGAGAACAGCTCATGAAAGAAAGAATGAAAGAATTATGCAATTTACTAATTCATTCAACGAATATACGAATATTGCTGGTTCTATATTAATTATCTCCCATATTCTTAAGCTCAGTGGCTGTATTCTCGAGGCCATCACAAATAGAAGTACGGAAACTCTTTGATGTGAGAGAGAGTTTATTTCTGTACTGTGATGAGTTACCGAAACGAAAAAGGTATCGTCACAAATGTAGAATCCGTAGCCTAATGTGGATCCTGTACATAACACTACCAATTTCCATTGGATCCAAAATTAATGTATATTCATTATTTTTTCCCATTTTTTGTTAACAACTTATTGAGTCAATTTGTTAAATGTTGTAACGGCATTTAATTAGCAAGGGACTGGAAGATGAAGTATATTTTTCAATATCAAGAGCCTTAGTACTCAAGATAGAGCAAGGAGTTTTAGGAAGAAAGTTTCAAAAAGCGTGGAAAGGGTCATATGAGCAAGCTTAGAGTTTCCCGGCGACTTAACCCTTTGTCTGCTACCGCAGGAGTCAGCATTAGAAATGTAAATCACATGAGTCTGTAGTATGCCCGGACGACCGTAAAGTAATTTTGTATTTCATGCTGTTGGAACCAATCTTCAATTCCTTGCTCTCCCTTGAGTACTATGGCTCTTAATATTGAAAAATATACTTCACCTTCCGGTCCCTTGCCAATTAAATGCCGTTACAACAGTCTGTTCATTATTTTGCTTTTTTTAAATATTTTGATGCAGCTATATTGGAAATACATCTAAAAGGCTAAGAATTTGCTTGTATCAAAACTGAAGGGATGTTTTCTTCATCTCATCTACAGAAAAATAGAAAAAAAGCTCTACACTTGTAAGGGTTAAATATCTCGCATGGTATCTTTCATTTTGGAGTTTCTCGCTAGAGTTATGCGAAGGTATGGTATAGCAATGCGTCATTTTTTCCTAACCTAAAAAAAAAACAAACGAAATCTCTAACGAAAGCCTTGCGATTATTTTTATATATTTGTGAATTATGCCTATCCTTTATTATGCCTAACGTACATTATGCCAATCGTCCATTATGCCTAACGTATATTATGCCAATCGTCCATTATGTCTAACGTCCATTATGTCTAACGTACTTATGCCTAACGTATGCCTAACGTACTTATGCCTAACGTATTAAATTATTACTTTCAAATGGTTTACAATATCGCCTTGATGTCAAAGAGAAAGTTGCACGAAAATTTACGGGCCTTTTGAAAAACCTATTATTGTTGATGGAGAAACGCGACTAACTTATGAAAAGGTCGTAATAAAACAAAATAATTGTGTTGTTTAAACAAAAGTTAAAATATTTCGAGAACTAATACATTTTAGAAAATTTTCGTTAAGAGCATTTCGATTTAAAATGGCGTTTAGAATCATATTCAAAAAGAAAATTGTATTTTTGACTGCAAATAGTAAGAATTATAAAAAATGTCAAAAGTTGTTGTTAGGAAAACTTTTTTATTGAAAGCTTCTCCATGATCCAAATACACTAAAAAGGTTGCTTTTACATCTTTACATTAAATTTTTGACATTTTTTGTTGGGGTAACGCGAATAACTTTTAAAAAGAGCATAATTACACGAATTATTTGTTTTTGAAGTAGCAAAATTTCAAATATCTCGAAAACTATCGCATTTTGGAAGATTTTTATTAAATGCATTTTGATTTTAAATGGTGCTTAGAATTATATTCTGTAATAAAATTACAATTTTGTATGTCAATTAGTATGAAATTTAAAAACATGTACGAAGTTATTGTTAGAAAAACTTTTTTACCGATTTTTTCTCCATCATGCAATCACAATCAAAATGTTTCTTTTCTCTTTAGGTTTTTGGTAACAAAATATAAAAAATTTAAAAAAATGGGTTTTTTTGCAATTTAAATTTTTATCATAAATTTTTGTTTTTTTGAAAAATGACACAACATTTTTTTCAGCGTATATTTTTTTCGGACAGAAGTATTCATTCCCTGTAACTTGTTCTCAGATAGTTTTGCTGTATAAAATACAGTAATCGAACAAAAAAATTTTGAAATTCATACGCGTAGAAACGTTTACGCCCTTTTGAAAAATTACTCTTGTATCAAAATATTCCAATTGCTAGAGAATACAGCGAACACACCTGCAAAGTTTCGTTCGAATCGACGATGGTCATATTTTGCGGTCGGCCGGTTTCTCATGGAATCCCTCTAAAGCGAACACTCGCTCATACTGCTGCTGAAGCAGAGATGCCAGACTTTACAGTTTTTTTCGATGACGCAGATATTTGCAGATTTTTTTAGTTTGGTTGCAGATATTTACAGATTTTTGAAAATAAAGGCTTTTGGTTACACTAGTTTCAAATATACTTCAGGTTTTTCCTCTATAACCTGTTTCTCTCTACCTATCTTGGGCTATAAGTGCACTATTTTC
Organism: Topomyia yanbarensis; assembly: GCF_030247195.1. Classification (NCBI taxonomy): domain Eukaryota; kingdom Metazoa; phylum Arthropoda; class Insecta; order Diptera; family Culicidae; genus Topomyia; species Topomyia yanbarensis. The sequence continues at coordinate 7,774 of NW_026684180.1, read as the reverse complement.
ATTTAATATAACACCTTATCCATAAGTCATTTTTGGTCAAGAATAGTTTTCCAGAATTTTTTGTTCTTCCCAGACTTTTAAAATTATTATTGCAGACATTTGAAAAAAGTATCTGGCATCTCTGTGCTGAAGAGAGTAAGTTCTAGTTTAAAATTTTACACATTTATACCACAGAAAGGCCAATTTTAAGAATATAGCACTGAACCACTCCAGAACGTGTCCTTAGGTCGTTACTTGACTTTAAATTATTTTCCCCAATCCATCGAACCTGAGTGTATGTGCTGAATACACTTTATATATTAAAACACAGTTATAAACGTGTTTCAACGTGTTTGTTTTCTCTATACCCCCCACCCCCCCCCCCCCCCCTTCCCTATTACGTAATATATTCTTAAGAAAAATTTCTGCTGCTAAAACATGTTACTTAAAGTTCTAGCTTACTCCCACTCCCCCATATGTCACTACATGTCTGAATTTGTCGTACCCCCTACCCCACTAAAAGCGTTACGTAATTTATAAATGGTCCCATATACTACTTTTTAAAGTTCGAAAACAAAACTGTTCGGAAAAAATAACCAGAACGCTCTGCTGGAAATGTGATTGTTTCCATTCCAATTTTACTTTCAAACTCATAAATGAAACGCTGCTGAATATGCCCTAGGGCATTTGATTGATATAAAATATTAATGCTTCCAAACCTGTGATAACGAAAAAAATCAGTCACTGATTTCTCTTGGTCAGATGGCAGTACTTTTGGGTTGACTGGCAAGAATCGCTATAGATTGGCTTCGCATTTTTTTGAAAACCAAATCAAAACTGAAACTGCTGTAACGCAACTCCACGCCCACCAAAATCTCCTACTAACCCCCGTCATTCAGTAGACACAAATTCAGTTGTGTTCGCCGGCGCTTTAGAAACACTTACAGAAGCATGCCATCAGATGCATTAAAACGCATCACGTATATGCAAAATATGACCCGCGTGTGTCACAGGTTCATTACCCTACGTATCTACAAACCACCAAAAAATATTTTTGCATGCGAATTCCAACCCAAAGCACATATAAGCAAAAAAATAAATCAAGTTGTCCCAACGCAAACTCACAAGCACGACTCATGCGTTGTGTTGGTTAATTTCTATCCAAACCAAAACTACCCTCCCACTTTGCACACGGCAAGGAATCGGGTGTAAATTGTACACAGTTTAACGCTTGTTGTACCGTACAGGCATTATAGTCATGATGTTGCTCGTTTGTCATGCGAGCAACGAATGATTCTAACGAGTATGCGGAACCTCTATTTATAACATTTTTTAGATTAGAAGTTCATTAGAACAGGTTCATTACCTTACGGATCTAACTTTTGTCTTCTGCTGATGGGGGTCGAGCGTAGGCAGCATAACTACGAATCACTCAAGTACGCCAACAAGACTCCTGGACTTGACGCATTTACCGTGAGAACCGACTCGACAACAATTCTACAGTAAAGTTGCAATTAAATTTGTTTTCTAGGCATGGAGAGGTCAATTATTTCGCAATATTTATTGTAGTGACACATCATTCCATTGATGGGGATAGTTTTAGCATAGTTTGTTCTTGTAATAATTTACGAGCTCGTAGATGACGGTTAGGTACATAACATTTTATTCGCGAGAGTAATGATGCGGATTGTACGCGTTGAAAAATATTGACGTTAATAAAGTAAACTATGGGAAATTCGCAGCGTTCCTTGAGTGTTTGTATGTTAATGAGCAAGCAACGTGTGTTATATGATGGAAGAGGGAATGCTGTACAGCTTAGTTTACAAAGTATGTTCGAAAGAAATTGTTTTTGGATTAATTCGATGCATTCTTCGTACAGGACAGTGTATGGATTTCATACTACGTTCCAATGTTTCAAAATTGGTCTGGTGTATGTATTGTACATATAATGATCTAATTGTGTAATGGTCTTCAAAATTATAACAGGAAACCCAGTAAACTATTTATTTATTATTGTACGGGTGTACCCCATTAGGCATAAATACGTTAGGCATACGGACGTTTGGCATACGTACGTTAGGCATAATGGACGTTAGGCATAAAGACATTTGGCATAATGGACGTTAGGCATAAATTATCATGTTGAAGTATCCTTTACGAAAATAACTTTTTGGTGGTGACAGCCTCGGGTGGTAAGAGCGCAAATGTTTGATTTTTTTGATATTGTAGAATTACTCTGGAAGCTGATAGAACTCGATCAACATTTTATTCTATTGTAAATACCTCAAAAAAGCTTAAATCAAATAAAAGATGCAGAACGAATGCACATCGAATGAACGAATATACAAATTGCACATCTCTAAAATAGGCTTAATACTCTTGTTTAAAATCGGTCTATTTTGTATTAAGGCATGAATAATGCACATCAACCCCAATAATGTTTTTAAACTGCTAAAACTTTTGATTTAGGCAGAATTCACTCAAAAAACAAGTAAGACTAAGTAAGTAAGGTACTATTATAACTTAGAACTAAAGTTATTGCTATTAGTCTGATATATTTTCCATTATTGTTGAAAACTGATAAAACGTATCAATTTGTACCGTCTTCGACTATTTTTCCTAGCATATAGAATATTGAAAATTTTCTAGGAGAATTTTGTTGAGCACCGGAAGGTAAATATTGCGCAGCTTCCAACACTGCGAAAGAAGCATCTTTATAAGCGGGTTTTTTGTCTTTCTCTGAACACTAGAAAAAATTGGGCATGTAAGGGTTAACTTAGATTAGTTTTTATGCATGCAAGATGAAATTGTTTAATCCCGTACTCTGACGAGTTACCGAAACGAAAAAGATATCGTCTCAAACGTAGACTCCGTAGCCTAATGTTGATCCTGTACATGACACTGCCAGTTTCCAAAGGATCCAAAACTTAATGTCTGTTTTTTTTTGCTTTTTTTTGTTTTTTTTTAAATATTTGGATGCAACTGTATTAATAACAAATCTAAGAGGCTTGAAATGTGCTTGTATCAAAACTGATATTATTGCCTTGAAGATGAAGGCTTTGAAACGTAGGCGATAGACAAAAAAAAATTGCTAAAACCGTGACCAAAAGTCATCTCCATCTGTTCAAAACTGTTCACTTAAATGAAGGGATATTTTCTTCGTCTCGTCTTCAGAATAAATAGAAAAAAAACTACACTTGGAAGGGTTAAATATCTCGCTAAAATTATGCGAAGGTATGGTATAGCAAATTTTCCTGTTTTCCAGTCTTACAAAAATAAGCGAAATCTCTATAATAACGAAAGCCTTGCGATTATTTTTATATTTTTGTGAATTATGCCTATCGTCCATTATGCCTAATGTACATTATGCCAATCGTCCATTATGCCTAACGTATATTATGCCAATCATCCATTATGCCTAACGTCCATTATGCCTAACGTACTTATGCCTAACATATGTATGCCTAACGTATTTTTGCCAAACGTCGTGCACCCTTATTGTACATACATTATAGATAAGGGTTATAAGAAATGTCCAATCGCACTGTTATGAGGTTTAAAAGCGTTTCACATTTCTTACAAAACAATTGTATAGGATTTGCTCAAACTTCGAAAACTTTTTCTGAGTCTCATATACCAACCGACTCAGCTCGACAAATTGGGACAATGCCTGTATGTGTGTACCCTAGTGTCATGTAATTATGTTAGCAATGGCTGTTGCTTACTTTCTGAGATATGGCTGATTTTATCAAAACACGACACGGTTTAAGACAATAAATTTCAAACAAACAATGAAGCCTATAAAGATACCTTTTGTTACAAGCTATAGATTGTCTAAATCCGTTTATGAACGGCAGAGATATTAAACATTTAATATTTTTATTCATCACTTACCAGTGTTCAATAACTAAAAATTAGATCGTTACATAAATAGTATTGTTTTACTGGTGTTTTGGGGGCAAACGTGAACCGATTTTGAATGTAAAAACACATCTACGTGATTCAATGCAATTTCAAAAACAGTTTTTGAATTTACTCAACATTGAATGAACTATTTTTTAATATGTAAGTTTAGCTCAAAGACACAAATAATGTGCAACGGGTGTTCAATAAAAAATGAGAATGACTTTAATACCTTTCTGTAATTAAAGTAAAGAGCGTAAATTTTTCTCTACAAGAGAATTGCTCCCTGAACTCCCTAGAAATGGGTGGCATGACAGTTCGCTCGGGTGCTGTCAGTTCAATCGAAGATGGTGTCGAAACAGCAAGCACTTCGCGAGCGTTTTGTACGGTTTTTCGAAACGCATGGTCATCGTGGGAAAAGTTTACGGTAGGCCACTTTCGAGACGAAATCCTGCCCGTGAGTATAGTTTACTGGATCCTGGCATCCCTGAGCGTGGAGTGGAAGGCCGGTAGCGGCTTAACCGTCTGCAGTAAAAATTTATACGTAGTAGAGAATTGTTATAGAGCGTGTTTGTGTGCTATTGGTTGGGGAATATCTACACGCCAGATGGCGCTTCGGAACAAATTGTGTTTTACTCCTATTTCGTTGAAAGTCGCAGCAACGCGCGACAGTTAAATTTTTAAAAAGATGTATACCACGTGCGGTTTTTAAACTCTTCGTATCTGTATTGAATTTTGATCGAAAGATATGTTCGTTTAATTTTTCATTTTAATCCTTCAATTCATTTAATACTGTTTATTCTTTTCTTTTTTTTATTCATTTTATCAATTCTATTCGTTTTGTTTATTTTAGTCATTCTACAGTGTAGACTGATAAAATCGGTTATCGGCCTCCGATTTTCAGCCCTCGATTTTACCTACCTCCGATTTTATCAGCTTTTTGATTTGTTTAATTTATTGTGTTTATTTACTTCTTTTTAATTTTATTGATTTCATTCATTTCATTCACGTTATTCATTTTTCCCGTTCATGCATTTTATTCAAATTATTAATTTTATTAGTTTTATTGATACTGTTTCGTCATCTCTTTTATTTCTTTCATCCAACTTGTTAGTTTGAAGCAATTTAATTTATTCTATTGGTTTTAAAACTTTTTAAATGTTGTTTTGATTAATGTTAATCATTGTACTGTTTTAAGAATCTGATTACTTTTCATTTTTTACTGCAAAATCTTTTTCTGTTGCGTGTATCTATGTTTCTCGAGTACACGCTTTAGTATGAATAGATTCATCCTCAGTATGGTGCCTCTAAAATCGTGGGGGCACCAGCCTTGGCCCAGTGTGCCCATGCGAAAAAACGGTATTGTCAGAAGCTTTGGTTTATTGACGAGAAACTGAATACGAACTCTAGGGGAGAGTGGGTACGCTTTTGTTTTTTTTCTGATAACTTTTCAATGACATAAAAATTTCAATTGCTAAATTCACCATCTTGTAGTCAATTTGAATTGTAAGAGCTATAAATAATGTGTAAATTCGAAAACTATGTCCTGTCAGTAATATGAACAATTTTGAAAATCATACCAAAACGAGGTTTTTGTAAAACGTGTGGTAACTTGATGCCCCACCTACTAGGGCTAAAGAAACAAAGCACACTATGACCTATAGATACGAAAGTTCAGCTATCTACCTAACCTGAGACATTAATTTATAAGATCACCTTTTTAGATGCACGACAAACTTTTACCACAGTAGAAAGTCGAGACAAGTGTTTGCGGTAAATCAACATTTTAGATCAATTAATAGTGCCAGGTGGGTTATGCAAATGATGTTTTTCTATTTCTACAAATTTCGAAAGTGTTTTAGAAAACTAATGATAGGGATCAAGAATACCCAGTGTTACAGGGATCAAAGATACCTGTTGTATGAGATGAACAAAACTTTTTTTTGTATGTATAGTGAAACTTTTTATTCGAAAAACGTGTTTTTCTAGGCAAAAGCCCTTGGAAAGTAATCGTACCTGAAAATATTCATAAATAATTAGTTTTACGATCTCATACAACCGTTCAAAAAATTTGTGAAAAGATCTTCGAGATGGATTTAAACACATATTTTCTAAAATATTATACAATTTTTCCAAACCAAATGTAACACATCAGATTTGTTTTTTAAACATCATAAACGACCAAATACTTAATTTTCTTTTTATATTGTGATAACTTTTTGCGTATAGATTAGGAGATATTGTCAGGGAATCAAATATCCCCAAGGATCAAAAGTCCTCTTTCTCCCCTATCTTCTGGCATGAGAGCCAATTGCCTGGAACTATGAAATATTTTTAATTCTTATAGAGGAAAATAAGAAAGTGTCCGATTGTGAAGTGTTTGGATTTTGTGCCTAACTGGCGCCAATTTGGTGTCAGCTTGGATTTATCGTCAAACGGACAGCAAGTCGGTGTCAGTTACTGATGAGTAGCATGCGGAACTCAAAATTCCATCTTTTCTAAGGATAGGGTCGAACCTACTCGCTTACAGATTTGCTATGGAATAGCTCAGTTACAAGATCCCATTTCATTATTTTCTTATGTTTCCCCTGATGCTTAAAACAATCGATTCTCCAAGTACTGATCAGACAATAGACTTGTTCAGCTGCGTTGGTATTGTGCCATTTTAATATTTGAATTGGGTGGAAAATGAGCCGCTTCTGGGCTTAAGGTGGTAGTATGAAAATGCGTGAGCTTAGTGTGCGTATTTTAATCGTCAGATATCTAATTACTCTTCTAAAATAATAATTAGGTATATTTAAGTAAACTAGTCAGCTTCAATTTATTATTTTTAATTGAGGGGGAGGGATAGATTTAACCAACTAACTATATTAGTTGCAATATTTAAAAAAAAAACGGAATCAATTGTACTATGTATTTGTCTCTGAAAATACATTCAAACTATCGGCCTAACATTTAAACCATTTATCTACGAGCGGACTGCCTGCACTTACAGTAAAATTCACCATATCCATCGTAAAATATTCCCGATTTTTGAAAAAATAGACAATCCCGTCGGTGTGAAACAACGCGGCATCCATATTCGTGGGCATGTTCCGAAAGTCATAAATCAACCTAGGAAAATGAGCGCTCACTTGGGGTCGCTTGGTGGGATTATAGAACCAATATTGCTTTTTCCGAATCGCTAAAATACTGCCACCTTTTGTAACGTACACCGCATCCAGATGATTCGGCAATCCAGGCAACTCGTCAGCGATCAACTTCGGATAGCCTGCTTCCAGTTGGTGATCAGCGTAAACCCACAGCTTACTACCCTTGAAGAAAAATGTTTTCTTATTTCGACAGGTAAACGCTGCGTCGATGTTTGCCGGAAGCCTCGGCCACTTGGATGATATTAAACGTCCCTCGGGATTTCGCTCACCCAAAGCGAAGTAGTGTTCTCCCGCGAAAATGAACGTCTGGCCGGTATGATCGTTCAGAATGGTATCGATTTTGTTTAGTGAGCAAAGCGATGGAGCTTTTTTCGCGGTAGCGAAAGGAACACCTTGTTTGAAAATCCGCCGAGCTCCATACAAGGCTTGCAGTGCTTTACGATCCTCCTCAGGAATTTCCGTGTGGTATCTAATGTGCATCGGAAACATAATTGACGACCTGGAAGTAGTATGATCTAAACCTAACGAATGACCAATCTCGTGCATAGAGGCACTGAGAAATTCTTCCTCCGAGTAACTGCGATCGCGGTTATAGTGAATATCGCCGACCTCCGGAAAGAAAGCATGTGCCAGCGTGGTGTTCCGCTGAAAGATACACTCTTGCCCCAGGCGATCACGATGTACTGCTGGCTCATCACTTACATAGATATCAGCAGTCGTTCCCGAAACTTCAACAATAT